>NC_050457.1:56411188-56711188 GCF_903995425.1 Onychomys torridus | reverse complement strand
AAGTCATTGGACTTTAAAAAAATTGCATCTGATTTTTTTTCCTTCTGTTTTAAGATATCCAGAATAGCTGACTTCTTATTTGAGAATGTGACTTTGATTAACTACACATTGCAGAAAATAAACAGTTTTCTCATGAAGGTTATTTTTTTTAACCATTACAACATCAAAATCAGAGAGAAAGTCCATCTTTCTCCTGTCATATTGTGAGGTTATACAAGTCTCATCGTTTATGAACTCTTGACCGTGCTTGGGATGGGAAGATGAATAGATAAATCCCAGCATTCAAGCTCATATTATACTGAGGAACAAAATCCCACAGAAACCACATACTTTGTCTCCCTACTGGGCTGCAAAACAACCAACTTAGGAGCTGCATAATTGCTGCAGCAAACCAAATCCTTTCTCCATGCAAAGAGAAAATTACAGCCTTGGACTTTAAGTAGTTTTTAAATCCTTTTCTGTCATACATGCTCAAAGTATTTTAAATAATAGTTTGAATATATTCAAAGTTACCACCATAAAATAGACTGATGGCTGTTCATGTATAAACATAACCAGTCAATCCAAGTACATGCTAGGTAAAACTGGCTTAACATATTAATAAATACTAAACCAAAGATGATGAAAAATAAAGTTTAGAAAATTAGGAAATTTCATACTGATAATAATGTAGTACATGTATAATACATATATTTATCTTGAAGCTTCACATTTAAGATGATTAATAACTCTATTATCTATGCACCTTGATTTATTTATATAACTACATAAATTTGTATTTATATTTTAAATTATTTTAAAAAACATAAAAATGCATTTATTTTTAAAAATACATGAAATGCATTTCTTTTTCAATAAAATATTTTATTTATTGTATTTTTAAATTGTGATGTCAATGAACAAAATGTTCTCTTAGAAGTCTGGATATGTCACTATGCTATTAAGGAATAGAAAAATTAAAATGTACAAGATATATAAAATTTTGCAATTTTATGTGAGACTATAACCTGTTTACTGTGTAATAGAAAATACTAATCTGAGCTGTCAGGAAAGTGATACATGAGTGGGAGCTGGAAAGGTGCCTCAGTGCAAGCCCAAGTCCAGGTGATCTAATGTCCTCTATTTTTTAAATCTCTATAGGCAGGGAACACATGTATGATGTACATGCATATAAATAGGCAAACACTCATATGCATAAATACTAAAAAATATTACTTGGAAGTGAAAAAAGTCTTGCTGTCAATATTATATATTTTTGTTTACATTGTGAAAACTAAGTTTTAATATCATATTCTGTTCAAATTAAGTAACAGACAACAGCCATAGTCTCTTTTCAGGCACCTCAAAGTTTGAGGAAATATTTGAAACAAGAGCATTAAAAAATATCGAACATCCAGTAATAAAAGTAGGCATCCCTGAGTGTTGGAATAACTGTAGCAAGCTCACAAGATGCTTATAGCTCGTGACTATAGAAAGGCCCAGAGAGTAAGAAATGAAGCTAGGTGGAATCTAGCAGTTATTTACATGATGGGATGAAGATTGGAGTCCATGGGTATAAACTTAGCAAATGATAAAATGCAAATTACCAGAGAGAAAAGAAGTGCAAAGAGTAATTTTTACAGACCTTTAATTTGACGAAACTTACCTAGGAAAGAGAATTTCTTCTTTTTTTTATTTAAGAAAGTTTTAATTCATTTTGCACACCAACCACAGATCCCCCTCTCATCCCTTCTCTCCTTCCCTCCTCCCAGCCTCTCACCCACTCCAGCCCATCCCCCATGTCCTCCTCCAAAAAGGCAAGGCCTCCCATCGGGAGTAAGCAAAGCCTGATACATTCAGTTGAGACAGGACCAAGCTGAGCAATGATGCATCATGTTTGAGCAAGGCCTCCCACCATAGATAATGGGCTCCAAAAATCAACTCATGCACCAGGGATAGTTCCTGATCCCACTTCCAGGGGCCCCTCAAATAGACCAAGCTACTCAACTGTCTCCCACATGCAGTCTAGTCTGGTCGCCTGCAGGATCCACAGCTGTGGGTCTAGAGTTCCTGAGTTGATTCAGTTGTCTCTGTAGATTTCCCCATCACGATCTTGACCAATCTTGCTCATATAATCCTTCTTCCCTCTGTTTGACTGGATTCTCAGAGCTTGGCCTAGTAATTGGCTGTGGATCTCTACTTCTGCTTCCATCAGTTACTTGATGAAGTCTCTATGATGATAGTTAAGATATTCACCAATCTAATTACCTGGGTAGGTCAGTTCAGACACCCTCAACACTATTGCTAGTTGTCTAAGATGAAGTCATTCTTGCAGATTCCTGGGAATTTCCCCAACACCAGGGTTATCCCTAACCCTACAATATCATCCTCTATCAAGATATCTGGAAAGAGAATTTCTTACACTAACTACAGGTTAAATAATACAGAGAACAGTAACCAGAACTCTCAATAATAGTGCTCCTAAAAGATAGCATTGAATACATTATAATCTGATGTCCCTTTTGGCCCAGAAAACATATTATCTCTGGAATATAATTCTGCACCCACTTAAAACAACTATGAAGAGTCAAGCATCTTGTCTTAACTCACAAAACAACTGTTCTGGATATTTATAGAGTGAAATAAAATATCAAAATTAAAACAAGGGATGTAGTAAAATTAGGCAGGCATTTTGAAAGCACAGTACAAAACAAATACTAAAGAAGAAATGCAAAATCCAAACAAACTATAGATAAGACACATTAAAATTAGTAGGTAGAGGAATTAGTGCTACTATAATATTACTGCAGAGTAGGTTTTATATATATAAATATATAGACACATGCATATATATATATATATATATATATATATATATATATACACATTTAACAACTGTAACAACAGTTAATTATGAACAGGAGTATTAATTTGAAAGAAAGGAATGAAGAGTACATGGAATTGTCTGTAGGGAAGAAACAGAAAGTGAAGATGAAGATGTAATCATACCATAATCTTAAACTAAAATAAATAATATAAAAATGAAAGTTAACTTCCGGGGTGCCTTACTGCACACTGCATGTACAATACAATATGCCATTATACATTTCACATTTAGAGACACAGCTGATTTACAATTTATCATCTGGAGATTCCTAGCTAAACCTCAGTTTGTCTCTCCTGGGAAACATTCATTCCACAAGACAGACAGATCTGTGCAAAACCGTAAGTGGGATGACAAACCTGTGCTTGACCGTGACTGTGACACATGGAACATAGAAACATACCCATTAGAGTCCAACTCCTTTTTAAATTTTTATTTATTACAAAGCCTCCTGTTTTCCATTAAAAATCAATTACCACAGAAAATGAGTACTGTTTAGAGGTATAAACTATAGCTCAGGAACTCATGAATCCATAAGCATAATAAATTGACAGCAATTCTATAACCCTTTGTCTAAATGCAGGAAAAAAAAAAAAAGAATCAGAAAGGCATCACCAAACAATGGGAAAGGAACAGAAAGAGAGGCAGACTGTGCATGGGTGTGAGACAGAAGACTGGTAGAAACTCATTCAATATATGGAAATGTAAACATAATAAAATGAAACAAAATGTAATAAGATAGAATGCATTATCCTGAACATACTCCTTAAAGTAAATGAGAAAGTAAAGATTTCATGTGCCCATCACATGCATATTAATATCATTTATCAGGGAATAACAACCTGGTTTGGAACAAGAGGAAGCTATAACAAAAAGGCTGTTCTTTAATTACTTAGAAGGGAACATTGGACTATATTTAGTGGAGCATTTGTTCACAAAAAAGAATGAAAAATACCAGACTATTCTATCATATGGGCTTTATATTTTAGTTTGCATATTTGTTTATTTTACAAGTATGTGATTATTGCTTGCATATATGTCAGTGCACCATGTGTTTGCCTGGTGCCCACAGAGAGCATAAGAGTACATTCAATTCCCTGAAACTGGTATTTGAGTGGATGTAAGCTGCCATATAGGTACTGGGAATTGTATACAAGTCTTCTGTGGGATAACAAGTGGTCTTAACTGTTGAGCTATCTCTCTAGTCCTACATCATCTTTAAAAAAATAGCTTCATGAAAATTAACAGGATAATAAATGTATAAATAGAACAAAACTTCCTTGTAGTGATAATGTTTTCATGGTTATAAATATATGACCAAAATCTTCCTAAAGGCTCAGGGAGGAGAACATTTTCACGTATACATCTTGAGCACACTATATTTTCACGAGAGAAGGGGGTTTGAAAACAGATACAAGTAAATTAATGCTCCCTCTGTAGACAATATGAAGTGCACTTAAATAACACAATAACAACATGGCTAACACCCTTGCGAAGGAGATTAAATACAATTATAATATAGTCTCACTTTTCTCAAACAAATGGGAAAAGAGGGAGTGAATAGGAAGGGATATGAAGAAAGCATATGTATTTTGTATTTGTATTTATTTTGTATTAAATTTGTATTTACTACAGGAATCAATAAGATAGCATGGCTCTGACAGCAAAGAGACCAAGGATAAAAGCAAGAAGTGTATCAGGAAGTGAATATCTGTAAACTTTACAAAAGTATAAAACAATAAAATATTATGAAAATTAGTCTAAATTAACACACACAATCAAAGCCTTTAAAGTACTTGAATCAAGTTATATAATTGTAAAGAAGAAATAATATTCACAAAAATAAAGTCCAATAATTTAGTACACACTACTCAATTATTAACCATTATTTGAAATCAATAAAAATGCACAGATATTTGAACACTATTTTCACACAATTAATCAATCAGTTTGAAAGTACACATAAAACATTTTTTGCCAAACAGTCTATACTTTGAATAATCTATACTTTTGTCCGTAAGTTTATTATATCCAGGAAATGACAAAAAATTCTTATTGTTAACTCCTAGTATCTACAATAATATAATGAATCAGTGTAACTAGGTTAAGATTTAAATACTCTTCCCTTGAAATAGGCTTTCATAAGAGATACCTCAACTTGGCTCCGTAGTGAATACTACAGATAGTTTAACATCAAAGATACCCTTGACAGAGCATAGTTATAGAGCATGTATATTTGTTTTTCAAGACTTGAGATAGCTCTGGATTTGTATGTGGGTCAACATCTAATGCACTGACATGGTAAGATTCAGAAAGAAAGTTTGAGTTTATCACAATGGAAGAACAATGGAAGTCATAAAAATTTGTAGTCAGCCGGGCAGTGGTGGCACATGCCTTTAATACCAGCACTGGGAGGCTGAACCAGGAGGATCTCTGTGAGTTCGAGGCCAGCCTGGTCTACCAAGTGAGTTCCAGGAAAGGTGCAAAGCTACACAGAGAAACCCTCTCTCGAAAAACAAAACAAAACAAACAAACAAACAAAAATGTGTAGTCAGAATTAATCAGCCTCATGGTAAATTTCCACATTACTTGGTGATCATATTAAAAAGTAAAAGAGTTTTATTAAATTCAATGTTTAGACATAGCACTTCTTCTGAAATATATACCTATAAAATTCTTAGCAAATGTTTTTACCATTGCTAAGAACACAGATACAGTTCTAGTTAAACAAAAAACAGGTAAATAATCTTGGATGGTAGATATTTCCTTATTTCTGTATGGTATATCCTGTAATATCTCCATTTTCATGCAAGATGAACATTTAAATACCACTCTTAGGAAATTATACAACAGTTTTATTATGTTTCTTTTAATCCAGAGAGCATTCTATGAGAGAGGAGAACTGGGTATTATAAACTTTTAAGTCAGATTGTTTACATTTACAAACACAATACATTGATGCAATAACTATTTGAGACAATATTTATCTCTTACCAGTTTGTTAGCTGTTGTAGAAAGAGAAATTAAAATATCAATTTCAGTCAGTCTTGTACAGCTATGATAAAATAATTGAACATGAGTTGTTGTTATTGAAATAATAATAAAATATTATAATTAATAGTATAATAGCAATTAATATCATAATAGCAATTATTATTATTACTGATATTATTGTTAAATCTGAAATCCAATATGTCCAATATTCAGATGAAGACATATGGAAGTATCTTTTGGATTGTCATCACCTTGTAACATGTGGGAGAGTGAGGTGAGTTGACAGAAGACCAGTGTACTATCTAAAAAGAGCACCAATACATTAAGCACATGTAGTTTAATGCCCTCTTAAAAATCTATCATTAGGTACTGTTATATGAAAATGAGACATTATCACCAATTTAGTTTTAAAAAGTCAAAGAAAATATTTGCTATTTGGTTCTCCAGCACTGACCATACTTCTCCCTTGAAAATGAACTTACTTCATACCAATAGCTATAGGGCTTGCCCTTAGACAGAATGAATTAATAAATATGGATTTTTAAAATGGATTTCTAAACAACATTTATGTGGGAATAAATACATGCCTTATCCTGAAACAAATTTTTCTCTTTGTCTGACCTTGTAATATTGAACAAGTTAAGTACTTCTAAATAAATTATTGGGATACATCAGATTATGCATTCCAATAAAAATGAACATTAAATGCAAGATATGATATGATAACTCATATTAAGTAGGTCCAATACACAAAGCATAAATAACATCAAGTCTTTAGGATACAGACTAATATTCCTTGATTTAATAACTCACCCTATTAGGGCAGACTTTACCTTCCTAAGACTCTCTATAATGACTCCAATTGCAAGAGTTTGCATATAGTTGCTCAAATGGAGTTTTTTTAATTAATTCATACCTTATCAAATCTCTTTTTTGTTCGCTACAAAAACCTTTGTGATTAGGGAGATGAAAATTTTCCTAATAGATTTTTTTTCGTTTTGCATTCTTGTAGCCTAAATACTTCATGTTATATTTATAAGTTTTATTGCTTATGCTTTCAGGAGCAGCAACTGAGCCTGCCTGCAATGGGTCTATTTGACACACAGACAGGGCAGGCAAATAACAAGATGTTTACTACTAGGAGGCTGGAAGCAGTTGAGTTTACAGTTGGCCCTGAGAATCAAGTACTGATACGCCACATATAACGTTTGCACACTGGTCAAATAATTATGTCCTCAAGTTCTGCAGGTTGTGAGACTGTGGTGTCATGGGCACTTTAGCAAAACTATGAAATACCTTTATGGTGTTTTTCTCCTTAACTTTTTTTTTGAAGTGTGTGTGTGTGTGTGTGTGTGTGTGTGTGTGTGTGTGTGTGTGTGTGTGTGTGTGTGTGTGTGTGTGTTTCAAGGTCTCCCATGGAGAGTCAGCAGAGCCCGGCAAATTGAGCCTAGGCAGGTCCAGGCCCCTTCCCAGTGCACCAAGGCTGTGCAAGATGTCACACCACAGGCACTGGGCTCCCAAAAGCCTGCCCATGTACCAGGGATGGATCCCGATCCTCCTGCTTGGGTGCCCCCCAAAACTGTTTGAGCCAAATACCTGCCTTCCATATCTAGAGTGCCTAGTCCAGTCCCATGGGGGCTCCACAGCCACCAGTTCACAGTTCATAGGCTTCCATTAGTGTGCCCCGTCATCTCTGCATGTCTTCCCATCATGATCTCTATGTCTCCTGTCTGCAGAATCCTTCCTCTCTCTCATGGATTGGATTCCTGGAGCTCAGCCTGGTGCCTGGCTGTGGATCTCTGCATCTGGCTCCATCTGTCACTGGACAAAGGCTCTATGATGACCACTGCCAGCAGACCAAGATGAAGTCATCCTTGTGGATTCCTGAGAGACTCCCCAGTACCCTGCCTCTTCCTATTCCCATGATGTGGGGGGTGGGTTGGCGGAAGGCAAGCAGTGGTGGGTAAGAACATAGGGAAATGGGAAGGTAAACCAGGAACAGGAACAGAGTAGGAGGGTAGGGAGGATACTTTGATAGATGTCGAATGTGCTTTTAATTGAAATAGAATGTTACTTTCTCCCTCTCTTTTTCCTCCAGTGATTCTCAGGTGCCATCACTCTTGCTCCCTCCCTATAGCCTTTGAAAACACTTACCACTGTTAAATACATTTATACCTGTGTATATTATGTATGTACACATATGCACAAATACATAAATACAACCTGTTGAAACCTTTTTTGTTTGTTTGTTTGTTTGTATGTATATCTATCTTTTCATTTAAATTAACCCTTGGAAGTTTTCTCATCATACTAACCTTTATAGCTTAGTTTCTGGGAAATCTACTTGATATTATATTTATATTTTCACTACACAAATTTTCCTAATCTTTAGATTATGTTTAGCTTTGTTTTTGTTTTTTCTGAGGCAGGGTTTCTCTGTGTAGCTTTACGCCTTTCCTGGATCTTGCTGTGTAGACCAGGCTGGCCTCAAATGCACAGAGATCCACCTGGCTCTGCCTCCCGAGTGCTGGGATTAAAGGTGTGCTCCACCACCCCGGCTTATGTTTTTAGCTTTTACTACCAAATCCACCTTTACATAATCACTTTATTCTATAATTTTACTATAGAAATTAAAAGAAACCATGAAATAGTCTTTATACATTTTAACATTTTTATGCCAAATACCTAAATTCACTATTTTAAAGATCTGTCTGACATAAAAGTCATATGACATACGTACAACAGAGACAAGGTATTTTAACTGCAATGCAGTAGCAGTTGGTACAGTTTCCATCACTGCGTTCCTTAATTTTATACCAGAACTTACCATAAGGGACATTAAAGTGTTCTGATAATGATCATAAATATCCATGAACCTTGCTTATTCCCTGAGTGGTACACAACCACCAAATTTATAATCAGGATTAACCATTACAATATACATTAATCCTGTATTTCATTTCTACTCATACCCATGCTCTTTGAATAGCAACATTGGTTATGCATTGTTAATTCTTCTTCAATGGTTGATCTCATGATTTTCTGAACCTCTTCAGATATTATATTGCTAATTCTCAACCCGAAGTAAACAAAACCCATTTATGAATGAGTAAGAATTAAAATTTTTCTATTCTACTATTTTGTCTCATCACAAGTACTAAACCATAGAATAGATATTGATTTAAATATTAATCACACATTTATCTTTGCATATATTTTCTTCCATCAAAAACACCAGTACCAACAAGATAAAGCTACAATTTCTATCAGACCATCTTCTAGTATGTTTGCATTAATGAAAGTCAGTAAAAAAAGATGACTGTCAAAATCCTTCTCTTGATCCCATTTATATTTTAAGGAGAGCAGGATAAATAATGGATACCGCCTGTCAGTGAGGTATGCACTGTTTAGAAGCTAAAACACTCTATGAATAAGAAAATAGAGCACAGAATGGAGAATTTGGAAAAAAAGCCAAAAGTCTGATGGCTAGAGCATCTGGCCCTCATACCTAAAAATGAACGGTAAGATTATGTTTCATTTTAGTGCTATTATCTGTAAAACCTTGAATCACTTGTAGTTATAACAGTATTACTTATGTGAAAACGTTTTTTTTTTGTTTGTTTGTTTGTTTGTTTGTTTTTTCTGGATGGAAAGAGTGCCTAATGTACAGTTCCCAACACTGTTGGTGCTTTTGCTGTGATAAAGGACAAAAACACAGTATGGCTGGAGGAAGGTCAGAAATGAGAAGTTGGAGTATGGTAATAAGAATACAATTCTGAATCCAGATAACCTAGAATTCTAAACTACTTGAATTCAGATAGAATTTTTCCACTTTCCCTCTCTTTTCTGAAGGGAGAAGGAGGAGTGTTGGATCTGGGAGAGAAGGGAGGTGAGGATCTTGGAGGAGAGGAGGAAGGGGAAATTGCTGTGTGGAGGTATTGAATGAGAGAATAATAAAACAAAAGCAGACTTTGTACAGCAATAGAAAATTACATGAAGCCTTTTGAGAATATGCTCAATTTGATCAGTCAGATTGATAATCTCTCTCCTTCTGTTGGTCTTCTGGCTCTGGCCAGGATATGTTCATTTGGGATACATTACAATATTAATTACTGAACCAATGATATTTCATAGTGAGTTAAATATGACTTGTGGAAAAAAATCATCATAAGCACACTATGTATTCCATGAAAATTTGGGTGGTTGAAAGTATCAAACCTTCGTGTAGGAATGCTATTAAAATTCAAAGAAAAAAGGAGAAGTTCCCTTTCATAGTTATTAAATATTTTATATCTATTTTTCTCTATATTAATATACATAGTTGAAAATTGTATGTATGAATGTGGTTCTCCAGACAAATTAAAAATGGGGTAAATGAGGATATTTATATTTGAGTCAAGAGAGGGTGTGAGAGAGGAGGGAGGAGTGAAGAAGGGACACAGAGAGAAAGAGAGAGAGAGGCAGAGGGAGAGAGGGAGAGGGAGAGAGGGAGAGGGAGAGAGGGAGAGGGAGAGAGAGAAGGAGGACTCTAAAATTAAGGAGAAATAGAATAAACTTTTTAAAAGTACTGAAATATATATTTGTGAAGAATAGAAAAGAATGTACAAAATATACTATGAAGTTTGCAGGACATGGCTAGATAATCAAGCAACATAAGAAAATGATTAATTCAGTCCTAACACAGTACTTCAAAACAAAAAAAATCAAAATATTATATGTATGCAGTGTATCTACTGTTACATGGCACCATCCTTGACAATTATATAGAAATTTTTGAAGGTGGATTGATAGTAAACTGTCCTTACTAAACAAGTCATAGGTTGGGGATTTAGCTCAGTGGTAGAGCACTTGTGTAGCAAGCACAAGGCCCTGGGTTCGATCTTCAGTTCCACAAAAAAAAAAAAAAAAAGAAAAGTCATATTAAATAGGTAGTGTGTATATTTGTCAAATATTATTTAAATATGGAATAACCTATTTTAATTTGCATGTAGACATCTGAAACATGGATTTCCATAGTAGCATTATTATAATTTAGAACTCAGTGAAAATTTTCACCAAATGAAATATAATAGTATTTAAATTTCTCTATATGATATGATTTATTTGTATACCATACTAGACTGTTTACATCACATTCTGAGGTCATTTTGTATAATATATTACAAAGTATAATGAATTAAAAAATCATGGTATATGAATCTAAGAACACAGCAAAATAATCATTCATTGCTATCAAAAGGGCTTCATCCCTGAGATTCAGAAATGGTTCAACATAAGATAATGTGTCAACGTAATGCTGCATTTAACAAACAGATAGAAAACACACACACACACACACACACACACACACACACACACACACACACACATATACAATCATCTCTTTTGATGCCGAAAAAGCCTTTGACAAAATCCAATAACCCTTCATGATAAAAACTCTTGGAGAGATCTGCAATACAAAGGACATACTTAAACATAATAAAGGAAATACACAGCAAACCAACATTCAACATCAAATTAAATAGAGAGAAACTCAAAGCAACCCCACTAAAATCAGGAACAAGACAAGGCTATATCTATTCAAAATAGTACTTGAAGTATTAGCTAGAATATTAAGACAACTAAAGGAGATCAAGGAGATACAAAGTGGAAAATGAAGAATTCAAGTTATAATTATTCACAAATGATATGATAGTGTACATAAGCTACCTCAAAAATTCTGCCCAGTAATTCCTATAGCTGATAAACAGTTTTAGTGACATGGCTGGATAGAAGATTAACTCAAAAATATCAGTAGACTGAAAAACAGAGAGGAAAAGCAGTCTGTGAAAGGACACCTTTCACAATAACCTCAAATAATATAAAATATTTTGGTATAACTCTAACAAAGCAATTGAAAGCCTTGTATAACAAGAACTTCAAATCTTTGAAGAAAGAAATTGGAAAAGATATCAGAATATGGATAGATCTCCCATGTTCATGAATAGGTAGGATTAAAATAGTAAAAATGGCCATCTGACAAGAAGCATTCTGAAAACACAATGCAATCACCATTAAAATCCAAACATAATTCTTTATAGTTCTTGAAAGAACAATATTCAATTTCAATGATGTGAAAGAAAGATGTTTCATTAGGTTACCCATTTTTCGAATATCTTGTTCATCATTCACACTATGAATAATGGATCCTGAGCATATGAATAGTATTGCTTTAAAGAAAGCGTGGGTGCAAATATGTAAAAAGGCAAGATGTGGTTGGTTAATTCCTAGTGTAACTATTATTAGTCCTAGTTGGCTTGATGTGGAGAAGGCTACAATTTTTTTAATGTCATTTTGGGTTAGTGCACAGATAGCTGTAAATAGTGTTGTGATTGATCCTAAACATAGTATGATAGTTAAGATTAGGTTGTTATTTGATGTGATTGGGTGAAATTGTATGATGAGGAAGATTCCTGCAACTACTATGGTGCTTGAGTGCAGTAGGGCTGATACTGGAGTAGGTCCTTCTATAGCTGATGGGAGTCAGGGGTGTAGGCCGAATTGTGCTGATTTCCCTGTGGCTGCAATTAATAAGCCTATGAGAGGAATAATATTATTTGAATTTTCTATTGAAAAGATTTGTTGAAGTTCTCATGAGTTAGAGTTTAGGCAGAATCATGATATGGCTAAAATAAATCCGATGCTGTTATATAGAATGGCTTACAGTGATGCAGTGTTTGCATCGGTTCGACTATATCATCATCCGATTAGCAGGAATGATATGATTCCTACTCCTTCTCACCCAATGAACAGTTGTATTAGGTTATTGGCTGAGGTTAGAATAATTATAGTGATTAAGAATATAAGTAGATACTTGCTGTGGGATGATCTGTATGTCAAATGTGTTGCTCTGGTTGGTTAAAATAAATAAAGTGCTGATTGGCCAGTAGCCAGGTAGGAAGGATAGGGTAGGCGAGACAAAGAAGAGGAGAAGGCTGGGAACAGGAAGGCTGGGAGAAGACACTGCCAGCCACTGCCATGAGAAGCAACATGTAAAGATACCAGTAAGCCACAAGCCATTGTGGCAAAGTGTAGACTAACAGAAATGGGCTAAATATAAGAGTAAGAGCTAGACAATGGTAGGCCTGAGCTAATGGCTAAGCAGTTTAAATAATATAAGTGTCTATATGATTATTTTATACTTGGGTTGTGGGACCACAGGGTCTTGGTGGAACCTGGAGAGAAGCTCTCCAATTACAGATACATGATGAATCAATTTAAACTAGGGTCTGAGTATAGATGAGAATTCTATGATAGATCATGTTACGAATAGGGCCACTGAGAGGAAGATGACACAGAAGTCAAATTTAAAACTTATGGATAGTTTTATAGTATTGATGGTAATTCAATTTAAGTTAGTAATTAGTAGTTCAGTATTTGATGAGAAAAATATAGTAAGAGGAACAAGACTTAGTAAGAAAGCACATTTGATTGATATATGAAAAAAAACTAGGATACCTAAAAAAAAAAAAAATCATGTGTAGTAAAAGAATTTCTGGAGGTATTGCCATCCCAGATTTCAAGCATTGCTACAGGGTTATAGAAATGAAAAAACAAAAAACAAAAAGCAAAGAACACACACATAGTATTGGCATAAAAACAGATAGGTGTATCAAATGAATAAAAAAGAAGATGCAGACAAAATTCCACACACATATCAACAACAGATTTTTTAAAAAGCCAAAATTGTACAATGGGAAAAAAATAAAGCATTTTGAACAAATGGTGCTGATGTAACAGGATACTGTCATGAAGAAGAATAAAAATAGATCCATATCTATCACCTTGCATAAAACCCAAATCTAATTGAAGCAAAGACCTCAACATAAACACAAATACACTGAACCTGATGGGAGAGAAAGTGGGGAATAGTCTTGAACACATAAGACTACAAGAAAATGTCCTGAATAAAACATCAGTACTGCAGACACTCAGATCGACAATTAAGAAATGGGGCTTCATTAGACTAAGAAGCGTCTATAAAGCAAAGGACACTTTCCACAGGACAAAATGATAGCCTACAGAACTGGAAAAGATCTTGACCATTCCCACATCTGACAGAGGGCTGATTTCCAAGATACATAAAAAATTCAAGAAACTAGACATCAAAAACCCAAATAATCCAACTAAAAAATTGGGATAAAGAACTAGCTTTGTGGAGCCCACTACCTATGATGGGATGCCTTATGCAGCCTTGAGGCAGGGGGAAAGGCTTGGACCTGCCTCTACTGGATGTACCTCCCTATGCAAGGCCCTTGCCTTCTTGTGAGGGAGAGTTGGGGTTGGGTTTGGTAGGGGAAATTAGGGGGAGGGAGGAGGGAAGAGGGGGATCTTTGATTGGTGTGTAAAATGAATGAAATTTTTTTCTTAATTAAAAAATAATTAAATAGAGAATTCTCAACAGAAGAATTTCAAATAGCTGAATATTTTAAAGAAATATTCAACAACCTTATCCATATCAGGGAAATGCGAACAAAACCACTTTGAGATTTTTACCTTATACCTGTTTGAATAGCTAAGATCGAAATCACAAGTGTCAGCTCAGCCTGGTAAGGACTTAGAACAAAAGGGACACTTCTCCATTACTGGTGGGAGGGTAAACATGTACATTCACTTTGGAAATCAATATGGCAGTTTCTCAGAATATCGGGAATCAATCTACATCAAGATCTAGCTATATGGCGCTTGGTAATATGCCAAAAGAATTCGCCATCATACAAGGACACTTGCTGTAGCTGGAGTTTTCTCCAGTCCTGCCTAGCCCACAATCAGGAAAAATCTCTCTTACCCACCAGTCCCACAACCTCTCAAACCCAACTGAGTAAACACACAGAGAAGTATATTGCTTATAAACTGTATGGCCATGGCAGGCTCCTTGCTATCTATTTCTTTTATCTTCTGTTAGCTCATTTCTATTAATCTATCAGTTGCCACATGGCTTGTGGCTTACCAGTGCCTTATATCTCCCTTCTCATGGCAGTGGCTAGCAGCATCTCTCTGACTCAGCCTTCCACTTCCCAGAATTCTCTTCTCTCCTTGCTCTGCCTATACTTCCTGCTTGGCTACTGGCCAATCAGTGTTTTATTTATTAACCAATCAGAGCAATGCATTTAACATACAGAACATCCCACAGCAAATTTCCCAACCCTGTTCATAGCAGGTTTACTTGTAATAGCCAGACCCTGGAAACAACCTAAATGTCCTTCAACCAAAGAATGGATAAAGAAAATTTAGTACATTTACACAATAGTGTATTAATTAGCTGTTAAAAACAGTGGGAGGTCCTCTTTTCCTTTGGCCTGTCAGCCACTAGGTTAGGAGGGCAAAAGGCAGTAGCAGTGACAGAAAGCTTTGTATGTGGACAATGAACATCAATAAAGATGGTCCTTTAGGTTACAGACTTTGGTGAATCAGCTCAACTTTATTCCAGAGCATATGAAATATATAGAGTTGGGAAGCTTGGGGGACAAACCCTAATTTTCATTAAGTAGCACACTCTGGTCACAAGGCTTAGTATATGGCAGTAGGGTCCTATCAAAGTGGCTAGAGTACTTGTCTAATTACCATGTGAGTCATCAGAGAATAAATATTTTCAGGTAACTGTATCAAGGGTCATCCTTGAGATAAATCAGGCATCCCAGGCCAAGAGACATCCTTCAGATAAGGCTGGGTAGAGGAACAGCTTTTGCTGAGGAAAGAGAATTCTCCATGTTGCTGATCTTAGAAAAAGGTGCCAGGTCATAGTAAACTGAAACCTTTGATGAACCATCGATGCATTCCAACAAAGACAATGATGCTATGAAATTCAAAGGTAAATGTATAGGACTAGAAAAAAAAATCATCCTGAGTGAGGTAACACAGATCCAAAAAGACAAACATGGTACGTGCTTACTTAAAGTGGATATCAGCTGTAAAATAAAGGATAACCACACTACAATCCACAGCCCTAGAGAGGCTAGGCAACAAGGAGGGCTCAATGAAGGAAACATGAATCTCTCTGGAAAGTGGAAGTAGAAGAGTTTTGTGGGTTGGTTGAGGATGGTTGGGGATGGGAACATGAGAGATGAGGTGGGGCTGTGTTTAGAGGGGAGAGTACTGAAAGAACTAACTGAAAAGAGGTCATTTCAGGGTCAGGTAGAGACCTGATACAAGGGAACTCCCAGGTACAAGGATGACACCAGATAAGACTCCTAGCAAAAGGGGATATGCATAACCTCAACTGACCACATCTTGTAATCAGGCAAGACTACTGATGGAGGGATTGTGAAACTAACACAGCCACATAACCATCGACCAATAGTCTGTCTTGAATAAAGAATGTGTTAGGTGAGGGTGATACACAGATTGTGGGAGTGGCCACCCAATGACTGGTTCAGTCTGACACCCATGACACAAGAGTGAAACTACCCCTGACTCTCCAGAAAACTACCACAGCCTCCCCAGAGGCTGGATGGGCCATAGACCAATTGTAGATCCAAACACAACTGGAAGAAAAAAGTGCCAATGTAATGATGCTTAAAGCTATTTGCTTCTCCCTATTTCCATTGGGTCTTCATTTTTCATGGTCTCTTTTTCCTTGTTCTCCCTCTCTGTTCTTGATCCTGCTGGTATCTCATGCTCCCCTAGGCTCTCTTTCCCTCGAACCTTGCCCTTAATTATCCACCCTCACATCCAGTTTGCTCTTGTAGATCTCATCCATTTCTCTGTCATTGGGCGATCCCTGTATCTTTCTTAGGGTTCTGTTTTCTAGGTAGCCTCCCTGGAGTTGTGAGTAGCAGTCTAGTCTTGGTTTAACATCTAGTATCCTCCTATGAGTGAGAACATACCATGTTATGTTTGTCTTTCTGATCTGGGTTACCTCACTCAGGGTGATTTTTTCTAGATCCATCCATTTGCATGCAAACCTCATAATGTCATTGTTTTTCTCTACTGAGTAGTACTACATTGTGTATATGTACCATATTTTCTTTATCCATTGTTCAGTTGAAGGGCATCTAGGTTGTTTCCAGGTTCTGGCTATTACAAACAATGCTGATATGAACATAGCTGAGCATGTGCCCTGTGGTATGATTGAGCATTCCTTGGGTATATGCCCAAGAGTAGTACAGCTGGGTCTTGGGGGAGATTGATTCCCAGTTTTCTAAGAAAGCACCATATTGATTTCCAAAGTGGCTGTACAAGCTTGCATTCCCACCAGCAAGGAGGAGAGTTCCCATTGCTCCAAATCCTCTCCAGAATAAACTATCTTCAGTGTTTTTGATCTTAGCCATTCTGATGGGTTGAAAGACACAAGGACCTGGACAGATGTAATGCAAATACTAAGAGAGCATGGATGCCAGCCTAGACTAATATTCCCAGCAAAACATTCAGTCATCATAGATGGAGTGAACAAGACATTCCAAGACAAAACCAGATTTAAACAATACTTATCCATGAACCCAGCCCTACAGAAATCACTAGAAGGAAAATTCCAACCTAAGGAAGTCAGATACACCCTCGAAAATACAGGCAATAGATAATTCCACAGCAGGAAAACCCAAAGAAGAGAAGTACACACACACTAGCACCAAAAAAAAAAAAAAAAAAATAGCAGGAATGAACAACCATTGGTCATTAATATCCTTTAATATCAGTGGACTTAATTCACCTATAAAAAGACACAAGCTAATAGAATGGATATGAAAACAGGACCCATCTTTCTGCTGCATACAAGAAACACAACCCAAATTCAAAGATAGACAACACCTAAGAATAAAGAGCTGGGAAAAAAATTTTTCCAATCAAATGGTCTTAAGAAGCAAGTGAATGTAGCCATCCTAATATCCAGCAAAATATTTGGCAGATGGATGTGTTTCATTTTGTAGAATTTGGAGGATTAAAGTATGTACACCATACCATTGACACCTATTCAGGATTTCAGTGGGCAACTCCTATGATTTCTGAAAAGGCTGATTCTGTGATTACACACCTATTAGAAGTTATGGCCATCATCATGGGAATACCTGTACAAATTAAGACAGACAATGCTCCAGCATATGTCTCCAATAAAATGAGACAGTTCTTTGCTTATTACAATATAAAGCATGTTACAGGTATAACACACAATCCCACAGGCCAAGCAGTCATAGAAAGATCCAATCGAACTTTAAAGGATATGCTAAATAAACAGCAACAGGTAATAATGACTCCTAGAAATAGATTGCTTAGTGCTTTATTAACCTTGAATTTTCTCAATGCTGATGAGAACGGAACAACAGCTGCAGAGAGACATTGGACGACAGACAAAACTCCCGAGCTAAACCAACCGGTTTATTTCAAAGATGTGTTGACCTCAGAATGGAAACCTGGATATGTCCTACATTGGGGGAGGGGTTTTGCTTTTGTTTCCACAGGAGAAGAAAAGCTATGGATACCAACAAAATTAATAAAAATTCAATTTGAACAGGAGAAACTCCTTGATGAGGAGAAGTAAAAGATCATCCACCAATGTGACATCTCTTCAGGTTGTAAGAAAAATTTAACAATCAAAGGTTGGGGGTAGGGTTCTGTTTTTGTCTTTCCAGGATAATGGAAATACCCATCTTCCAGAAATCATAAGGCCTTGGATATCCAGGTGTTTACAGCAGAAAGAAAGAATCTATTGGTACCAATCTACACAGGGTAAGATATCACTGTCTAACATCTATATCTCTATCAATCTAGAATGGTTGTGGTTCCAATTTAATTATAAACCAAGCTGGCTTTGGAGATGGAATTGGCTCACTCCTTCTCTAAACTCAAGCATATTGATAAAAGAAAAGGTTGAGAGATTCTTCAGTCCCATATCAGAAGAGCCCTCTGATGTGAGACAGAAGGAAACCAATTATAAGGGACCACTGTCTTCAAGATTCTAATTCTCTCCATGCTTACTCTTGTTTTCTTGGAATCCTTTTTTACATGTCATGACATCTTTAAATCCAAACCTTCCATTCTGATAAAAAAATAAGTTTTTCAATAGCAATCTCTGAAGTCTCCAGAAGGATGATGGGGCCCCAACAACAACAAGTCTACCCAATCCAGAATGATGCCATTGTAATCATCATCATACTACACTTCTTGCCAGAATTTCAGACAATCTTTCCCATTACTCTGAGAGTTGCTGCAGAATCTACACTTAGTCTAACTGAGATTTAACTATCTGAGCTTTCTCACAATACCCAACAGAGATACCATCTCCCCCTAAACAGCAGGAAGCAATTCTAAGAAAAGGATGCCCCTTATCCCTAAGGTTTCATATTTCTCAGTGTTATGGATAATGGTTCTAGGGTTGGGGGTGGAAGAAACTGTTAAACTCAGTACTCTCCTTAAGGAAAGAAAATATGTCTCAAAAAAAGGGGGGGAAAAGAAGAAATGGAATGGATAATTATAAGATATTATGGTAGACTATCATATACATTAGTAAACAGATTTAGTAATATAGCAGCCTTAGATAATTTGCACTGTTATGAATTCTTATATGTTGATACAAATATAAATGTTTTATATTCCTATTTAAGATAATTTGTATATTGATACAAATACAGACTATGTTTGTTATATTGTACACATATTTTTACTCTTATTTGAAATATTTGTATATTGATACAAATGTGAATTTACATCTGTCGTACTGTATGTATGTTCTACTTCTATTTAAGATATTCTGTATACTGATATATATTTAGGATTATTATCATATTGCATATTGCACTATACATTCCTACCTCTATTAAAGATATTTTGTGCATTGTCACAATTTAAAGTCATTGTCCTTTTACTGTACATTTGCTTACAGACTGTTTGCCTTATTTATAGGAAGCCTTAGTCCTTAGGTTGTTTAGGTAGATAAGACTTATAGATTTATTGTCATCTATATAATTATGTTAGTTGGGTTATCCAGATTTATAAATACAAAGGTCAGATGGATAGGTACTCTTCAAATACTTCATGGACCTAGGGAATATGGCATTTAAATAACTTAGAATTCTGTTGACGTGAGACACAATTGCTCCTGGCAGCACCAATTTGATCCCGAGAGAATGTTGGGCTTCTAAGACATTTCCCTCTGGAAGTTTGTCTTCTTGGCACAAAATGGCCTACTGGGCAAAGTACTGCCCTTGCCTCAACTGTTGACAGTACAAATGCTGTCCTTTTTGGACAAGTGGGACACAAGGAAAGTGACCACTGTACTTTGCCAAGACAGGGTAAAATGGTCTTTCAGAATTCCTGCTTCTGAAAATGGTCTGTCAGATACTCTGGGCCTGTATCCAATTTGAATGCACGAATGGTGCATTCAAATTGTTTCTCAGAAACAGTAGGTGACTGTCCAGGCTGCCAGCTGTCTCTGTCTACTCTTGGAGGACTCCCAAAAGTTTCTTGCGTCCTTCTCCCATTTCTCAGGTATTATTATATGCCTTCTAAGGTCTTTGATGAGGTTAAAGACTAGCAGTTTTGTTACAACTTAGTATATATACATATATAATATCTCAGATAGAATATATTAAGTATTAGACCCAGGTTCTTTATGATAGGACACCTTTTGGAATGATCTTTGTAACATGCCACCTACCCACGCTCTAGACTTCCATGGATTTTAATATATATATATTTTGCTTGATATTGTTTGCACTTATTGTAATTCAAACTTATCTAGGTCATTATCCCTCATTACTCCTGGACAATAATTAATAACCATCTCTTTGTATATAGTCTTGTATTAGGTTAGAACCTTTTTTGGACAAAAGGGGGAGATATAGTGGGTAGCCATCCCAGCATTGGCCTGGAAGTTCCAACCCCCATTGAGGCTTCGGTAATGGTCACGCCCACAAGGCAGGGTGGATGAAGGAAGCAGAAGACCCAGGATAGAGAGGAGGGCTCTCTTGGTTCTGGGACGCTGGACACAGGCGGTAGACCAAGCAGAGTTCTCCAGAGAACACCGCTGGACTGCGCCATACCTTTCCCAGACCTACCTATCCCTTCATTTGTAAGTTACCCCACAAAATAAACTTCCCTTTTAACTATGTGGAGTGGCCTTAATAATTTCATCAATATCTATCAGATCTTCAAAGAAGAGTTTATGCAAATACTCCTGAAATTGTTCCACACAATAGAAATAGAAGGAACATTACCAAACTCCTTCTATGAGACTGCAATTTTTGTTAAAAAAGTAAATTTGTGTTATTTTCTCACTTGATTGTGACAATGTATTCTCAATGTAGACTTTAACATTGTAGAAACTTGAATGGAATTACAATTACTATCTTATATTGAATACATCTGAGCTATCTCTACAAATCAAAACCATCTTTCGGTAAGTTATTTAGCATCCTAAACTGTATCATTGTAATGATTGAAAAAATATCCCACTAACAGACCTTCATTGCAACATTTGATAACTTTTATTTTATAGCTTGTATGGATTTAATTATTCTAGCTATCACTAAAAGTAAGACTTAGTAGAGTAATTTCAAAATAGAATGCATATTAATTTCTACAATAAATCCATTTTTTAAGGCTGAATGAATGTCTTCCATTTTATTTTGGAAATGGACTTCATCATTAATTTGATTGCTAAAAGAACTTCAAGAATATTTTTATTGCCAGTAGTCTAAGATGGGATCATCCTTGTGGATTTCTTAGAACTTCCCTTGAGCCTTGTTTCTTCCTATTCCCATGATGTCTTTATTTTTCATGGTATCTCTTTACTTGCTCTCCCACTCTGTCCCTGTTCCAGCTCAAACCTCCCATTTTTTTTATGTTCTCATCCCCATTCTTTACCCTCTATTTCCCCAAACACACACTCCCAGTTTGTTCATGTAGACCTCATCTATTTCTCCTTCACTGGGCTATGTTTCCCTCTTAAGGTCCTCCTTGCTAGCTAGCTTCTCTGGAACTGTGGGTTTTACTCTGATTATCATTTGCTTTACATCTAGTATCCACTTATGAGTAAGTACACATCATGTTTGTCCTTCTGAGTCTGAGTTACCTCACTCAGGATGATATTTTCTAGTTCTATTCATTTGCCTGCAAATTCCATGATTATTTTTGCTTTTTACTGCTGAGTAGTATTCTGTTGTGTATATGTGCCACATTTTCTTTACCCATTCTTTGGTTGAGGGGTATCTAGATTGTTTCCAGGTTCTGGCTATTATGAATAATTCTGCTGTGAACATAGTTGAGCATGTGCCCCTGTGGTATGATTGTTCATTCCTTGGGTATATTCCCAAGAGTGGTATAGCTGGGTCTTGAGGAAGATTGATTCCCAATGTTCTGAGAAACCTGGCAATATTTGAGAAGGTGCCTGAACTTTCTACTCCAGTAACTAGATTAGTGAATACCCTAACTGCCATCATAGAGCCTTCATTCAGTTACTGATGGAATCAGATGCAGAGATCCATAGCCAGGCACTGAGCCAAGCTCCAAGAGTCCAATAAATGAGGAGGGATTCTGTAAGCAAAGGTCATGAAGATCATGGTGGGAAGACATACAGAGATGACCAGCCACACTAGTGGAAAACCATGAACTGGACCAATATCTGTGTAGTACCCATGGGACTGGACTAGGCCCTCTGGATAGGTGAGACAGTTGTTTAGCTTGAACTGTTTGGAGGGCGTCCAGGCAGTGGGATCTGGATCTGTCCCTGGTGCATGGGCCAGCTTTTTGGTGCCCAGTGCCTAAGGTGTGACACTTTGTGCAGCTTTGGTGCAGGGAGTAGGGGCTTGGACTTGCCTCAACTGAATGTACCAGGCTCTGCTGACTTCTCATGGGGGACCTTTGCTTGGAGGAGGTGGGAATGGGGGGATATTTGGGGAGGGGAAGGCTGGGGGATAGGAAGACAGAGGCCGAGGGATCTGTGGTTGGTATCTAAAATGAATAAAAAATGCTTAATAAAAAAAAGATTATTTTATTTATAATTTATTCAGAATAAAGAAAACAATAGAAACATATTTTCTAGAAATCTTCATTTTTGAATGGATACCTAAGATATAATCTATAGAGGAAAAAAGAATTCAAGTTGATTACATGTTACTCTTCATTAGGACATTTCTGTCCCTTCTATTTTATTCTCATTAATTGGTTTAATATGTCTAATAATTTATGACTCTCATAAAAGACTTGATGTTAATCATGATTAGCTGTTGAATTAATGACTTATTTGAATGTAAATAGATAGCTATGCAAGCTGATAATGATGATTAGTAACTGTGGAAACATTTGTAAAATGAATGAATTACAAGGTAAAATCTTTGTAAGTATGAGGACAATTTGGGCTGAATGTTCTTGTAAATAATAGTCTTATATTGAAATATTACACTTTGCATTTCTCCCTGTGTTATTAAAATGTGATTAGCCACAAAGGAAACATCTGTTTAGAGAGTCAACATAATATAAGTAATCAACTTCCTTTTGTGCTGAAGTTCCCCTCAGCTGTGGCACATTATGAAAGTGTTTTTCTGAGAGAACATGATGGCTGCGTCATACATTAGTTTACCTAAACCCCTAGGCCAAAAAGATCTGCGTTTTACTGTTTCCTCTGCAAAATTTTCAAGCAAGGTAGATTGTTTGGATAGATTTTTCTGTGGTAAGATAAGATTTAGTCTTCCTATAACATTGTATAAGAAATGTATGAGGCACAGAAAATAAGGCTGGTTTAACAGTCAAGATTTAAACTTAAAACTGCTTGCTGAAATTCAAAGCTATTGTCTAAACGCTGTGAAAAGCCGATCTTGATTTGCTCCACTGATAGCAAATCTAGGCTGTCACTCTGGGTTGTGTTGTTTCTACAAAGTGGACATTCTCAAAGACAGACGTTGGTTCTGTGTGTAATTAAACTGCAATCAAGCTCATAATTTCGCCTATTTTTGTAACTATTATCTCAAGTAGGCAAATTTCTTAAAATATTGACAATTCAATATCATACTACTCAGCTAATTTATCATACCAGAACAAACTAAAAAAAAAAAAAAAAGTGGAAGTCTCAGTCTATCCATCTTTTTGCGACAAATGCCTGAAATATAATGTATGTACAAAGAAATGATTTAAGTTAATTAATCTATGATATCAAAATAATATACATGGAGGAGAATCTTGGTACCGGTAGATGAATATAATTAAAACTAGTGAAGTATTCTGTTCCTAATACAAGTGCTTGGTTTCCTAAAATACTCACTTAATAAAAGTTACAATTACAATACTAAGATTTACAAGGATGTTTCATTTAAGCAAGCATTTAACTACATTATGATTTTTTTATATTTGTGATTTATTTAATATCAGTGTCATCAAACATTTTCCAAAGAATAATAATTATTTTAACTTTATTACCACTGTGATAATTAAGGATTGTAATAATGATTCAAATAACTAAATTGATCAAATACAGTTTTCTCAATTACAAACACTATTTTTTTTTTCGCTATCAGGCTACAGAAAAGAAAATAGAAAGAAAAAGAAAAACGGGAATTTCAAGTTACCAACTCCTCCTGAAAACTTTGACAGAATTTTACACTATATATACTTTTCAAAGAGCTTCAAAATAAAATTGTGAAAGTGACCTTTACTTTAATGCTTTTATTTTCTTGATGTGCTGGCTTGGATCATCTTTTTATGCACTATTTATACTCCTTTTTATGGGAACGCTGACCTTTACTGGAATTTAGATATGGACAGAATACAAATGTGTAATCGTAGTTACTATAAGCTGGGAAAACATCAAAGGAATGATGAACTGATACTGATAGATTCTGTGACAGATGACATACAAAGTATAACTTACAGGATTGGCTTCATCAAAAACAATAACAGTTTGATTGCTTTATTATTGCTTAGAGCTAAAAGAAGAAAAAACAAGAAGCTACACGAACATCCCTGGCTGAAATAACTTCTCAAATTGTCTTATGTATGTAAATGTAATATAATTATAAATTATTTTTATGAAGCATTTCAAGTGGAGATACATTTGAACTATATCAAATTCTGAGTTTCTCTTTTAAAACCATGCTCAATTTTCAATAAAAAAATCTTTAGGCTTTTGTAAAAGTAATATAAAAATCATAAAATCAGCCTTGATTGAAGTGAAATGGGTTAACAGTGTTGATAAAATAATTTTTGATTAGATTTCTTTTAAAACTCTTCCTAAAGTAAAATATGAATTTCAGAGGGAGATGTTTCAATTAACAGAAAATTTCAAGTTAATGTAAAGAACTAAACATGGTAGGCAGACACAATATATATGGTCTGACAAAGAATTTCATCTGACGATTGAAAGTTTAATTGATTAGTAATAACATCTGAATGACTTCCCTGTATAATCTGAAACTAGCACAGAACTAGATTGTTATCTACGGTTACTTTTCTTGAAACCTTGTTGCATATTTATTTAACTCTTTTTTTGGGGGGGGGTGTTTCAGTTATTTCTTTTTTTATTATTATTATATTTGTGTTTTAATTTTACACATCAGCCATGGGTTCCCCTGTCCTCCCCCCGTCCCGCCCCCACCCTCACCTTCCCTCCATCTCCTCCCCTCCATTCCCATCTCCTCCAGGGCCAAGACTCCCCTGGGGATTCATTTAAACCTGGTGGATTCAGTACAGGCAGGTCCAGTCCCCTCTTTCCAGGCTGAGGAAAGTGTCCCTGTGTAAGCCCAAGGTTCCAAACAGCCAGCTCATGCACTAAGGACACAATGTTCCAGGCCTGTAGACTGAGTAAGAGGTGATCTGAATAGCATTACAAGTAAAACATCTAAGCTTCTGAGAAAACACCATGGTCAGCATTGGAATTAATGCAGAATATGTAGTTTGTATTGACTTTACGGACTGAAAAAGTATCAGGAGAGACAAATAGCATTTAAGATAAAAAAAAATACACTTTTTGATCTTCTGTTTGAAATATTAACATTTATTCTAAATATTATAAAAGCTGATTTTTAACCTCCTGTTTCTAGAATGTGTTCAAATAAAAATACAGATTGTTTTTCTCTGTTCATTACCCTGGAGAGTTGGAGATTTACTTTCATAAAAACAACATCATGTTGCTAAACATAGGTCACAATGAAATCAAATGCACTGGAACCATCTAATTGTTTTTTGTTGGAAACAGCCGAGAAATTAATTTGAAATAGTGGTACCATTAA
Organism: Onychomys torridus; assembly: GCF_903995425.1. NCBI lineage: Eukaryota > Metazoa > Chordata > Mammalia > Rodentia > Cricetidae > Onychomys > Onychomys torridus. The sequence continues at coordinate 56,685,142 of NC_050457.1, read as the reverse complement.
AATAATCCTTGCCCATTTTTAACCATTAACATTTGTTGTGTTTGCCTTCTCTTTGAAATTAAGACATAAATTTAGAACTATGGTGAATATAATGTGAAATTATTTTAGCTATTTTTAAATCATATCTTACTTTTCAGGACTGACTACCATTAATTTGACTTATTTTTCTCTAGTAAACTGATCTAACTCACTTACATTGCTTTAGCTTTGAAATACACCTGACTGTTCTTAACATATTATGTTTGTCTTGAGAAAATTCATTACTGAAAATTTTGCTTTTTATGACTTAACTCATTGAGTTATCATTTAATTTTTTATGACTCCATAAGTGATAGTTTATATTTTTATATGTGGTGTGTACATGGGGTGCCTGTGAAGATCAGTAGTGCTGAATGCCAAGACATTAGAGTTATAGCAGTAGTGAGCAGCCCTGTATGTTCTGGGAAGCAAATTCTTGTCCTCTGTTATTTGAATTCCAGTCTTAATCCCTGAACAATTTATCCATTGCTATTTATAATAAATTACTATATGAAGTACAAATGAATACAAACATATAATATACATTTTCATAAACATACAGATACACAAATTTATATTAGACACATCAACATGAAAATGTAGTATATATATATATATTTATTTATTACATATATACATATGTACATATATATGACCATAAAATTCACTATTATAGTTACATACATGACATTTGTACACTCCATTTACCTTTTAATTGTTTTCATTTTATTTTAGCTATTAATTTTATTGTTCTTTGAAAACTTCATACACGTACACAATGAATTTTGATCATAAGCAACATTTTCTTCATGACAATTTCATACAGGAGGACCCATCACATTATTTTGTGAATTTGTTCATTAAAGACATACATTAGTTTTACTAAAAGAGAATGCTCTTTTCAATATTATGATTCTCAATTATTGAGTATGTCAAATACTAAATTCTACTAATTTATTTATATGTTATATATAATTGATTTATATTTTTCCTTGAAATAAAAGATTTGATAATTTTTTTACTTCCTTTGTTAATCCCTTCACAAATAATCGTTCTGCCTGTGATATTCTAGATAAGTAATTGAGATAGAGGTAAGAAGATTTAAAAATAACTTTGATCTAGGGCAACATTTCAATAAGTGCAGCTACTATACCTATGTCAATTATTCTTCATATTCCAGTATTCATCTGTATTAGCTTGGTGTTTCAGCTATCCCTCAATAAACAAACATTTGAATTTCAACTATCTATAATTCTGCTTCCTTTGAATATTTTTCTATTATTTTGTTATCACATTTGTTGTCAGGTAAAGCACTTAGCCCAATAACATAAATTTTATCCCGTCTTATGGAAAAAGAGAGTCATCTCCTGCAAGTTTTTTTCAGATAAGCATGTAGTGTTCCACAGATTGCAAAATAAATATAAATACATATTCACGTTCAATATATGAATAAAACTGAACAAAATTAATCTATGTTTTAAATATTAGCATTTATATATTTAGCTAAAAATAAATTACTTGTTTATTTTTATTTTTTGCCTGTTCATATGGTAGGCTTGCATATGAATTTGCATGTTGATATATGTGTTGGTACATGGGTGAGTGGGTGTGTGTCCATTGTAGAAACCAGATATGATATCATTTTCCCCCTCAACATCTAGCCACTTTATTTATTATGGCAGAATATTTGGATTAACCTTGAGCTCCCCAATTTGGTGAGTCTACCTAGCAAGTTTGAAGCACAGATCCTTTGTCTCTGCCTATACAGTGCTAGTATTAAAAGTGTCCCCCTATGTCCATGAGGCTCCAACATGAGGGCTAGGTATATAAATCTCATTTCAAAAGATTTCAAAAAAGTCCACATCATGCCCAGTATTCTTTACTGCCTCCTACCTGCAGATCACAATGTAAGCTCTTAGCTCCTGCCTTAATACCATGCATTCCTGTTTATCTACTGCCATGTGCCCTGGCTTGATGGTCATAGTCTCATCATCTGAAAATGTAAGCAAACTCCTAATTACATCCTAATTACATACTTAAAAAAAAAAAAGTTACCTTGGTCACTGTTTTTCTTCACAGCAACAGAAAAGTAACTAAAGCCCTACTTCTCTAAATTTATGAAGCATACTTCATCTATCATCCTGTATTCTTCCATGACATTTTCTATTGACATCTTTCTCTTTGAGACCCTGTTTTCATGATGTCTCCTCATTCTTCTTCTTCTTCTTCTTCTTCTTCTTCTTCTTCTTCTTCTTCTTCTTCTTCTTCTTCTTCTTCTTCTTCTTCTTCTTCTTTTCTCCTTCTCCTCCTCCTCCTTCTCCTTCTCCTCCTTCTCTTCCTCCTCCTTCTCCTCCTCCTTCTCCTTCTCCTCCTTCTCCTCCTTCTTCCTTTCCTTTTTTAAAGATTTGTGACTATGCTTGTTGAACAAATTAAAAGTAATCCCAGAGGCCCACAAAAGTGTCAGTACTGTACTAGGAAATGAAATTAGACTTCCTCTGGCTTAGTTTTACAAGTGTGAGCTGGTTTGATTTGATCTCTCCCTTTGTCTTTCCTCTTTCTACAGTCTGCTATTTGTCTAATCTGCCCTCATTGCCTTAGTGCCCTTAACAAAGACATTGCTTTGTACTTATTGAACATCACAAAATATATGTCATGGGAAAAAGATGAGAGATTTTAGTTTTTACACAAAGCTTTAACAGAAGTTTTACAAGGGAGAAACTTTTTTGACCTAAAGTGAATTAGAATTAGTGCTGCTCAGAGTAACAGGAATAAAAAGATATGCTACCAAGCTATATCCATGATTTGTTTTCATAGTGTAGTGGATAGTTGATATATAATGTTGCTCCCAAACTGTTGGCTGATTTAAGCAAATGATTCTCTCTCTCTCTCTCTCTCTCTCTCTCTCTCTCTCTCTCTCTCTCTCTCACACACACACACACACACACACACACACACACACACACACACACCACACAATGCTGGTTATGGGCATCAAAGAGTAACTTAGATTGCAAAAGCTGATTGCGTGGTAAATCTAAGGCAAGTAAGGTTGGTTTTTACATTGCTCACTTAAATGTAGGATGAGCTTAAATCATCTGAGTACACGTTAGACTATCAGGTTAATTACATAGTGTTAAATGATCTAATACTATGATTAATGGGTCTGTGAGGCCCTGTAAGAGTTCAGCATCTTTGAATACAAGATATGTTTTCACAAAATTGTTTTACTATAGGTAATGGCATTGATGATAGTGAGAATACTGTAGCATATCTTTGAAAAAGTTCACTAATCACATTCAAATTTCAGTGTACATTTTTTGTAAACATATATTTGTGTGCATATGCATTTGGTAAAATGAATCCAATGTGTTTGTCCTTAAAAATGTGCTGTGGTTCTTAGAAATTTATAATAGTACATGTAGCTCAACAAATAATCTTGAAATGTATAAATGAATAAAGGAAATATGAATATTTTAGTCATATATATGAACTTGACATTATAAGAATTTTTTAATCATGAAACCTAACAATAGAGCTCTGAAACTAGTAACAATTTGACCCTGCTGCCACTCAGAGAACAATGCGGTAGAATAAAATGACATATTCTCTGATAAGTAGTACTTGAAATTATATCTATTGCATTTTCTCAAAAGATATTTGAAAGGCTGATGACTTATTTAGAGTACATCTGCTAACTACTACTTCTAATTTAAAGATATATTATCAATGATTTCCTCAGTGACAGACAGTACAATGGAGTGGATTTTTTGAGACTTACCTGTCAGTTTAATTGTGATATGAATTGAAATAGAAAAGGACCTGAAATTTTAATGAAATAACTAGCCTAATCAAACATATTCATTTAAAAATGTTTCTAAGTGTTCTTCAGGGTCAATAATTAGAACACAGTATACAAAATTAAGTTTAGATGTATTAAAGATCTAATCAATTTTGTGTATTTTTTTTGCTGGAAAGTGGCTTTGGGAATAAAATATTGCTAAGATATCTAAGGTTTAATTTTTAAAAAAATAAGTGTATATTCTTGCTATTTTCTTTAAGATATGCTCTATTGAAATAAAGATCTTCAAAACTATTATTTTCCATTTAAATAACTAAAGCTCTTTATTTCACAATATCATAAATCTGAAACCTTACAATTTCCTAAAGTATTTATTTCATCTTTATATTTAATTCTGGTATAATCAAATCAAGAATAAAGACTCTTAGAGGTGAGAAAATTAAACAAGATAAAAAAATTATAAAATATACTTGAATCAAAGTTGTTTGTTTGTCATTCAAAATGAAGTTCACTTTAATTTTATATGGCTGCTTTATATTCATAAACAGTGGTTTATTAAACATATGCTATATTAAATCCAATATTTAGGTCCTTAGTATAAGGATTCGAGAAATGTTTAAGCAGGTAAGATCCCATGCCATTCTTTTAAAGGATCTAAGTTTTGTTTTCCAACACTTACATGAAGTAGCTCACACCACCAGTATATATCAGTACTTTTTCAAGTACAACACAGAGACATTATTAATTATGCAAGTTTGGGCTTAGAATTGTCTCAACCAGCTCTTATACCAAATTAATCCATTTATATTAATCTACATTCTGCCATGTGGCGTTACCTCCCTTCCATCTTGTATCTCCAGTTTCTTCTCCATGTCTGGCTGGCCCCTCTGCCCTTTTTCTTCCCAGCATTCTCAATCTGCCTGGAAGTCATGCCTATACCTCCTGTCTATCTATTGGCTGCAAAGCTTTTTATTACATGAATCACAGCAACATATCTTCACATAGTGTACAAAGATCCCACAATACCTGTACTTTCATTACTACCCTTCAGAGTTTTATAAGTTTTGTTTTTATAATTGAATAACATTCTTTGCATAAATGAATAAGGTTTTATTAATGAGTAAGGTTTCAAAAACTGTCTCAAAATCATATATTTGATCTAAATTATTTCCCCTTAAGTGAATGTTTAAAAGAAATACAAATAATTTATATTTTATGTCTTTTACCGCTTCAAGGGACCAAAATATCTCTGGTACCAGTTAACACACACACACATCATCATCATCAGCAGCAGCAGCAGCAGTAGCAGCAGCAGCACACTTTAACACTTTAGAGTAAGTCAAAAAGTACATACTAGGTTGCACAAAACATTTGAACATTTTGCAGTTAATTTACTAATCACTGCAAACATATAGCTGCAATTAAGAAGTTTTACAGAGTGTGAAAGTTGATGATTTAGTGTGATTACAAACATCTAAAATAAACAGAGGAAAACGTGTGTCTCCTGTTTTTCCTGTAGGTATCAGAGGACACAGAAATACAGGCTCAAAGGAAAACAAATAAATAAAATGAAAAACAAATGCATAAAATCTGAGCTTTAATTTTCTCCTAGATCCAAAGCATACTATTAAAAGATGAAGTAGTTATATATTGAAATACAATAAGACCATATATTTACTCATGTGGAAAAAAGCTCTTTGATTTAGTATGTTAGTATTCATTCTGTGTGCTATGATTGAATGTTGGAGTGCGCTAGTATAATTTAAAATAAAGCTGTTGGTACTCAGCAGCCGCAGAATGTTATTAATTACAAAGCCTCTACTCTTGCCCTGTCAATCTTCAAAAAACATGAGTCAATCAGCTAGCATAGGGACCAAGGTCAAAGAGAACAATGCTTTCTCTTTAGCTATGATAAATTGTATTTCCTATATTTTAATGAAAAATAATTACTGGGGGTATGCATGCATGTTTGATTTTGGTTTAATGAGTTTAGACATTGGCAAACTTCAGTAATATTGTACGCAAATTCAAAGATATTGACAATATGAAAAAAGTCACATACTTTTTCTCTGTAGCTGTAGCATGGGAAAGAGTTTATTAATATAAAGGTTAGGAAATTTAAGTGAGTTCTGTGCTGATAATCAATTTTAGAGTCCACAATACTGTATTCTCAAATAGACAAAAGTAAGTTATGGCACTAGTGGGTTCAATAGTTTATTAAACATTGCCCATTAAACATAATTGAAAGTTTATATATATAAGGAAAAGGTCCTCATTTCACCAGCACACTTTTTCTCATATCCACCTCTGCTTTCTCTTTCCTGGAGTTTCATTATAACAGATTCCCTCATATTGATGAATTTATTTACTACTTTTTTATTTTGTGTCATTTTTAGGCTGGTGTAATGTTTTTTGTGTTCACTATCATTGAACGTTTGTGATGAATTGTAGGTTTTCATTGAAAATAGATTTTTCTCTTATATATTACATCTAAACCACAGTTTCTCCTCCTGTCTTCCATGCCTCTTAGTTCCTCAGTGACTTCCCTCTTCCCTAGACCCATTCCCTCTCCTTTTACTCTTCAGGAAAGAGCAGCAGGTATTCAAGAGTCATCAGCCTGACAGAACCAAACAAGATACACTAAGAAAGATGGGAGCCCTCGTATTGAAGCTGGACAAGACAAGCCAATAGGAGCGAAATAGTCTCAAGAGAAGGCAAAAGAGTCAGAGGTACAACCTCTGCCATTGTTCAGTTAGTATCCAAGTGCCTTCTACGTTCAGATGTCTATATGCATAGATTACTGCAGCCGTCAGGCTTCACCAGAGATCAGTCTTTGTGTAGTTAACATACATAGAAACTCATAACTGGTCAACATTCATAGTATAATTTGTTTCTGGGAGTACTCAATCATACTGGGACATCTATATCACACATTCTCCCTTCAAGTTAGAAAGCTTGGTATGAATGAGGAAGGGCCCAGGAAGGTTATAGGAGAAAAACATCTCAGAAATGACTGTGGGATGGTTTCTTCTAGACATGAACAGCCTACTACACAGAGTAGTCCAAAGCAGCTGAATGTAGGAACTTTGCTGAATGTAAGAAGGAGAGGCCCATCCCACCTAACTGGGAAACTACCAAAAGTTGGATGATTCTAGGAAAGTCTAAGTCAATGATCTTTAAGATTGAGGTCCCTGATAAACTTTGATCATGCTTCAGTGTGCCCTGGCCAGCGGGGGTTCAACAGGGGCGACCCACCTGTGGGAGCAAATGAAAGAGAAAGGGGACACAAAGGATAACAGCAAGACAAGATTCTGATCAAGCTGCAGATTTTATTTTTCTCCACAAAGCTTATATAGCATAGGAGGGAAAGGGGCAGGAAGGAGGGAAGGGGAAGAGACATGGAAGGGGTGCAAGACATGGGAGATGCACAGGTCGTGTAACTGCAAGATGTTGGCTAAGGTCACTGGTCAGGGGTCATTTGTTCTGTTGCTAGGCTACCTGACCAAGGAATGCTGTTTACATTCGGTTGTCATGGCACCTGACTGTGGAATGTTTTCTTATCTTTGGGAGCCTCCGGTTAGTAAACATGTGTTACTGCTCTGGGGAAAGGCAGTGGTCTTATGACTTGTTCCCTGGCCTAGCTAGCACTTTTCAATGGTTCATGTTTGGTTCCTGACATCTTGGTCCTTGACGCAGTGGATGAACTTCTCTTAGTTTTGGTTTCTGTATTTGTGAAGAGACATGCGGCTAAAGGTAATACTTATTAAAGATGGGGCTTGCTTACAGTTTCAGAGGTTTAGTCCATTATCATCAGGGCTGGAATCATGGCAGAGTGCAGGCCAGTATGGAGCAGGAGAAGTAGTTGAGAGCTTTACTACTTTATCCACAGGCAAGATGCAAAGAGAAAGAAAGAGCTTGGGCTTTTGAAACCTCAGTGCCCACTACAATCACAGCATGTCCACTCCAAGAAAGCCAAACCTACACCAAAAAGTCTGTACTTTCTAATCATACTCTCTAAGCATGAAAGTACATGAGCATATGGGAGCCATGCTTTTTAAACCAACATGGTATAACAAACCTAGCAATTACAGCAGCACAAATTGGACAGTGTATGTGGCTTACAAACTAAATGAAAAATAAGGGTAGGAAATTGAGAAGTCTAGATGTGAGGAGACTAAAGAGCACATGTGATCAAGATATATTGTATACACTAATGAAATTCTCAAAAGGTTAATAAAGACTTTATTGAAATATACTTTACATAGTATGTAAAAAAGAAGTTTTAGTCCAGTGTTGGTGGTACATGTCTTTAATCCCAGTACTCAGGAGGCAGAGGCAGGAGGATCTCTCTGGATTCGAGGCTAGCCTGGTCTACAAAGTGAGTTCCAGGATAGGCTCCAAAACTACACACACACACACACACACACACACACACACACACACACACACAGGAAGCTTTAAAATCTGGGAAAAGCAGACACTGAAAAGTCATAAATAATATGCAAATTTAGCCCTTCTTTCTTTCTTTCTTTCTTTCTTTCTTTCTTTCTTTCTTTTTTTTTCCATTTTCGGTGTCTCTTTCATTTATATAGAAAAGCTTCATGACAAATCCTCCAGACCTGTGAGAACAAGTTTCCCATTTATGCCTTTGCCTTCCATAAACCCTTGTGGGTGATTTTTCTTTATTTTTTATTATTATTATATTTGTGTTTTAATTTTACATATCAGCCATGGGTTCCCCTGTCCTCCCCCCCTCCCCGCATCCACCCCCACCTTCCCTCCTTCTCCTCCCCTCCAGGGCCAAGACTCCCCTGGGAAATCATTTAAACCTGGTGGATTCAGTACAGGCAGCTCCAGTCCCCTCCTTCCAGGCTGAGCAAAGTGTCCCTATGGAAGCCCAAGGTTCCAAACAGCCATTTCATTCACTAAGGACAGGTCCCAATCCCACAGCCTGGATGACTCCCAAACAGTTGAAGCTATTCAATTGTCTCACTTATCCAGAGGGCCTGATCCAGCTGGGGGCTCGACAGCCTTTGGTTCATAATTAATGTGCTTCCATTTGTTTGGCTATTTGTCCCTGTGCCTCTCCAATCTTGGCCTCAACAATTCACGCTCTTACAATCCCTCCTTTTTCTCGACAATTAGATACCTGGAGCTCCACCTGGGGCCTGGCTGAGGATCTCTGCATCCACTTCCATCAGTTATTAGATGAGAGTTCCAGCATGACTATTGGGTGTTTGGCCATCTGATCACCAGACTAGGTCAGATCAGGCTTTCTCTCGACCATTGTCAGCAGTCTACAGTGGATGTATTATTGTTGATTACTGGGGACCTCTCCAGCACTCTGCCTATTCCTGTTCTCATGTGGTCTTTATTTATCATGGTCTGTTATTCCTTGTTCTCCCTTTCTGTTCTTGATCCAGCTGGGATCTCCTGCTCCCCTAAGCCTTCTTGCCCTGAAACCTTGCCCTTCATTACTCCCACTGTCGTGAAGGTTGTTCATGTAGATCTCATCCATTTCTCTGTCACTGGGTGATCCCTGTGTCTTTCCTAGGGTCCCATTTTCTAGGCAGCCTCCCTGGTGTTGTGTATCAGACTAGTCATCTTTGTTTTACATCTAGTATCCTCCTATGAGTGAGTACATGCCATGTTTGCACTTCTGAGTCTGGGTTACCTCACTCAGGATGATTTTTTCTAGATCCATCCATTTGCCTGCAAACCTCATGATGTCATTGTTTTTCTCTGCTGAGTAGTACTCTATTGTGTATATGTACCATGTTATTTTTTTTTTTTATCCATTGTTCAGTTGAAGGGCATCTAGGTTGTTTCCAGGTTCTGGCTATTACAAACAATGCTGATATGAATATAGCTGAGCAAATGCCCTTGTGTTATAATTTTGTATTCCTTGGGTATATGGCCAAGAGTGCTACAGCTGGGTCTTGGGGGGGGATGGATTCCCAATTTTCTAAGGAAGTGCCATATTGATTTCCAAAGTGGATGTACAAGCTTGCATTTCCACCAGCAGTGTAGGAGAATTCCCCTTGTTCCACATCCTCTCCAGCATAAGCTGTCTTCTGTGTTTTTGATTTTAGCCATTCTGACAGGTATAAGCTGGTATCTCAGACTCATTTTGATTTGCATTTCTCAGATAATTAGGGATGGTGAGCAATTCCTTAATGTCTTTCAGCCATTTGAACTTCCTCTATTGAGAATTTTGTTGAGTTCTATAGCCCATTTCTTAAGTGGACTGTAGGGCATTTTGATGTCTAATTTCTTGAGTTCTTTATCTATTCTGGATGTCATCCCTCTGTTAGATGTGGGGTTGGTGAAGACCATTTCCCATTCTGTAGGCTGTTGCTTTGTCTTGTTGACCATGTCCTTTGCTCTACAAAAGCTTCTCAGTTTCAACAGGTCCCATTGATTGATTATTTCAGTGTCTGTGCTCCTGGTGTTATATTTAGAAAAGTGACCTCTGGTGCCAATGCGTTCAAGAGTACTTCCTACTTTCTCTTCGATCAGGTTCAGAGTAACTGGATTTATGTTGAGGTCTTTGATCCACTTGGACTTAAGTTTTGTGCACGGTGACAGATATGGATCTATTTGCAGCCTTCTACACATTGACATCCAGTTATGCCAGCACCATTTGTTGAAGATGCTTTCTTTTTTCCATTGTACAGTTTTGGCCTCTTTGTCAAAAATTATATGTTCATAGGTGTGCGGGTTAATGTCAGGGTCTTCAATTCGATTCCATTGGTCCACATGTAGGTTTTCATGTCAGTACCAATTTGTTTTTATTATGGTAGCTCTATAGTAGAGGTTCAGGTTGGGGATCATGATACCTCCAGAGGTTGTTTTATTGTACAAGATTCTTTTGGCTTTCCTGGGTTTTTTGTTTTTCTTTATGAAGTTGAGTATTATTCTTTCCAGATCTGTGAAGAATTGTGTTGGTAATTTGAGGGGTATTGCGTTGAATTGGTAGATTGCTTTTGGTAAGATTGCCATTTTTACTATGTTAATACTGCCTATCCATGAGCATGGGAGATCTTTCCATTTTCTGACATCTTCAATTTCTTTTTTCAGGGACTTGAAGTTCTTGCCATATAGGTCCTTCACATGCTTAGTTAGAATAACCACAAGGTATTTTATATCATTTGTGGCTATTGTAAAGGTTGATGTATCTCTGATTTCCTTCTCAGCCTGTTTGTCTATTGTATATACAAGTAGCCCATCTTTCTTATAATACACATGGAAAACAAAATGTCTCATATTCTATGTGATATTCTCTGATTAATAATTATTATTTTGAAAGCATTTTTCACTATCAAATTCTACAGACTATATGTGAAATGTCCTAAATTTTATTCCATTTGTATTTTGAGGTGAAAAGGCCATTGGGAGTTGTAGTTGGTGATCTTCCCTCCAGGTGCCACCAAGGCCCCACAGGCCCTCAACCCATGTATAAAATTATCACTCAGACATTTATATTACTTATAAACTGTATGGCCATGGCAGGCTTCTTATTATCTAGTTTTTCTATCTTAAATTAATCCATTTCTATTTGTCTTTACTTTGCCATTTGGTTCATGGCTTACCTGTACCTTACATCTTCCTTGTCATGGCGGTGGCTGGCAGCATCTCCCCTGCCCTAGCCTTCCACCTCCAAGAATTCTCTTCTCTCTTGTCCCACCTATACTTCCTGCCTGGCCACTGGACAAACAGTGTCCATAGCAGTAAGAGCCCTGGGTTTCCTAGACATGTTACATTTCTTTAAATATATCTAATTCTCTTTTGTACTTTGAGTTTATATCTATGTAAAAAAAAAAAATATGAGCAGGCAATTCAAGGCATTTCTTCAAAGTACAGTCCAGCATAGCAGAGGAATGCATGTGAGTAGCAGCAGGAACTGGAGGAATATGACTATAAGCAAATTTTAGGGGTGTTAGGTGAAGTTACACAGTGGTGAGAAGGTGAAAATATGGTTAAATTTTAAATAAGAATTTTTTGGTTGTTCTCCTTGTTTATTCTTAGGTTATAATTTAATTATATTTCTCCTTTTGTTTTTCCTTCTCCATAACTTCCTATATACTGCTGATTCCTCTAATTCAAATGCATCATCTTTTTCCATTAATTATTTTGCATGCATATATACTTTGTTGGGTATATGCACAATTTTAATTAAAAATAGTAAGTACTTTTTCTGAGTTACCTGAGTTAAAATTGTGTTTTTATACAAAAAAAAAACTTAGATCAAAGAATAGTAGGTAATGGCTATAGGTCCTTTGGAGTTTGGCAGAATCCCAAGCTCTCGAGAGGCAGAGGCAGGCAGATCTCTGTGAGTTCGAGCCCAGCCTGGGCTACAGAGTGAGTTCCAGGAAAAGGCACAAAGCTACACAGAGAAGCCCAGTCTCAAAAAAAACAAAAAACAAAACAAAACAAAAAAGGGTTTCAACAAACAAACATTCAGTTTTGTATTTTCAAAAATGGGAAGTATTGGAAGTAAGAGTTTCAGATTTCCATTAATTTTATTTCCTTGATAGTTTTAAAGGAATATTTGAGACAATAGGAACAACATTGCTAGTAGAGTATTGGGGTAATTTTATAAATACATAGTTTATTTTATTTTTAAATATGTGCTTGGATGAATCTGTGTGTGTGTGTGTGTGTGTGTGTGTGTGTATGCAAATGTGGCAACCGGCAGAGGCCAGAGGTATCATATTCCACTGGAGCTGGTGTTAGAGGCAAATGTGAACCCTCCTGAACAGATGCTGGAAATTGAATGTGGTTCCACCATCAGAGCAGTGCATGCTTTGAGCCGCTGGTCTAGCTCTCCAGGAACTTGAATTGCAGGAATTCTAAAGACGCTTGATAGTGAAATGCTTGCTGGTTCAGTTGGAAGAGATGATTACATGGACCTCAAGCATCAGTGTGCATTTAGGTTATGATACATGAAAACTAAAAAAGCCAGAAATCATATTAATTCATCAGAGCCAGTATGAGCATAGTTTTTTTATAATGTGGAATCACTTTAGGGTTACATATATGGCATCATGATATAAGGATTTTGAAGTAAAGGGAATTAATTCATGATGCTTCAAAGACAAAACAATTTGAGGAAGATTTTGCCAGGTTTATCTAGAGAGAACTGAAATATAGCTAGATACAGCTACCAGAGAACTGTGTATAACTTTCCTCAATTGAAAAATCTGAGATTCCTCATACAATTTATTATTTGAGTTAAAAATAAAAAATAGGCTAATATTATTTTACAACAGGCAGAATCCTCCTGTGGGATAGCTTCAAAACATAAAAATATATTAATTATTCTCTGATGCATTTGCAATAGCAAATTTTCACTTGAAAGAAGGTAACATCTAACAGTTGCAAAAAAAAAAATACCAACTATGTATGAGATGTGGAGAGAGAGTGAAAATAAGAAAAGCAGTTTCTCCTTACAGCTTTCCAGAGGCCGTGAACAAATGGAGTGCTTTCCATAGGCACAGCAGGAAGCTAAACAGTGATGAGTGTCATTTCTTCTGACTTTTCTTAACTAAAAAGTTTAAAAAGAGTTTAAGTTATTAAAAACTTAAACAAATAACAGTTTACGCAAAGTGAAGTTGTAGTGATGCAGTGTATTTTTGCTTTAAGCTATTACAAGGCGTCAAATTAAAGGTAGATATGCTTTCAAATCTAAGATGATACCATACCCTTAGGTACATTTACCAAAATGTATTTCTATGTAGTTTCTGTCATCAAAGTTAACAGCATTGATAAATGTGGTTATTTGAATAAGAATGGCCAACTGTCTCTTATATTTGAATGCATAATCACAAGAGGGTGGAACTGTTTGAAAAGATTAGAGTGATTGAGCTGCATGGCTTGTTGAAGGAGGTGTGGATTGTTGGAGGAAGTGTGTCATTTGAGGTTTCTAAAGCCCATGCTAGCCAGCCCATGCTAGTCAGTTCTCATTCTCATTCTCTCTCTCTCTCTCTCTCTCTCTCTCTCTCTCTCTCTCTCTCTCTCTCTCTCTTTCTTTCTCTCTCTCTTTCCCTCTTCACCTAAGAATAAGGATGTAGCTCTTAGCTACTGCTGCAGTGCTGTGGGATCCAACTTGCTCCTTCCTTGTCCCCACCATAATAATAATCAATCAAGCCTTTTAAAAAATAAGCAAGCCCCCATTTAATAAGTGTCGCCTTGGTGATGGTGTCTCTTCACAGCAAAAGAACTATTCGTATGTCTATATAAACAAAGACTAAGACAGAGAAGTTGGTACCAGGAGGATCTCTGTGAGTTCGAGGCCAGGCTGGTCTACAGAACAAGATCCAAGACAGGCGCCAAAAGTACACAGAGAAACCCAGCCTCGAAAAACCAAACCAAACCAAACAAACAGAACAACAACAACAAACAAGTGTGTGATCTGGCCTTTGATTTTGATTTCACACATTCTTATGAGTTAAGAGGTTGGCTTGAGTCTCAGAAGAGACCATGAACTTTGGACTTAAAATGTGCTGACTGTGATAGACTATGGAGACTTTGGAAGTGGACTGAATGCAGTTTTATATTTTGACAAAGCTATATGCCCATGGAGGATCCAGAGAGTAGAATGTGTTGATTTGAATAAAAATGGCCCACACAGCCTCATATATTTGAATGCTTAGTCACCAAGGAGTTGAAGTGTATAAAGGAATTAGAAGGACTAAGAGATGTGTCATTTTTTTGGATTAGGTGTGGCCTTGTTGGAGCAAGTATGTCACTGAGCATGGGCTTTGAGTTTATAAAACTCAGTGCCAGGTTGGGCTCTCCCTCTCTGTCCAACAATGAGGAGATGGTTTTCAGTTATTGCTCTAGCATAATGAGAACCACCATGTCCCTGCCATGCCTTAACCATGATGATAATGGACTAACCTTCTGAAACTGCAAGAAATCTTCAACTCAATGTTTTGTTTTGTAAGACTTACTTTTGCCAAGGCGTCACTTCTCAGCAATTGAATATTAACTAAGACAATAAACATTTAAAGTTGAGTAGCAGAATAAGCAACACTAGTTCATGAGTGAACTTGTTATTTCTTCAATGCTTGAGGGAGAAGCCAATTTTCAGATTAGAAAAACAATATCAACATTAAAAAGAACGTTCAATATGAATTAAATATCTACAGAATTCCAGATTTGCATTTGTATTTTGTCTGTAGATTTTATTAGTCTGTTTATCCTGTTGAAGGCTTTATTAATGTCCAGCCTATACCTTTTCCATGTTTTTGTTACTATGTAAAGTTATGGACTGTGTTAATTTTCTTAATCAATTAAATAACTTAATTGTAGATAAATTTAAGAAACAGAATGCAGCAACTGGTAAAACCTTTATTAGAAGCAAAGAAGCAAGCAAACTCCCAGACTCGTGGAAAGAAAGATGGCTACAAAGCAGAGAGGGTGATCTAGAAACTGAAAACTGTTCTGGTTCTCAAAGGCTCCTGGTGAGTTCTGCTTTATCTTGGAGAGATTAAACAAAAGGGAGTTATTAGATCTTTAGCTTTAGCTAAATGTGGACTTATGGTAGTATAGCATAGGTTTCCTCTCTCTTCATTTGGGATTGTTCGATCAGATAAAAAAGGGAGGCTGACAGGATCATCTCAGGTAAACACGTTTGTCGCCAGCCTTAAACCTGAGTGATCAGCCTGGACATGTCAGCCAGGAAAAAGAACATTGCTGGAGGGACAGAAAGCCACTCGGTCCTTTTTTCCATGTCAGCAGAGTGAGGAGGCAGAAGCTAGAACTTGACTATTTCATTGTCTATCTTTGCCCCCTTTCTTACCTGTCTGTGTCTCTGAGATCAGTCTAGCTCTAATTCATTATGTCTATGTACATAGGAGAGATCTGGTGCTTCCATTTCTTCTAAAATGTGATCTATCCTATTTCCTCTCATTTGTCCTCTTTCTAAATAAAATCATACTGCCTATTCGGGCTTCACCATACAGCATTTTTAGGCACCAAGTTCCAACCACATCACATATAGTACAAGATTCTACATTAAACTGTTATTTGCTTTCTTTGGGTAAAATTTATTTTTTTTACTTTTTCTGTTCAAGTATTTAATAATCAATTAGTATACTTTTATTTCATTTTTATTTCTTTTTGCTAACATAATATTTTTTATCAATTATTAAGAATTTCATTTAATGTACATCATGCACACTCATTTTCCATTCCTCCCAGGTCCACTGTACCATCCTTGTCCCACCTACAAAGAAAAGAAAAGAAACAAACAAAACACCAATACCAATTTGTGTTTCCCCTGTACTGATAGGAGCATGGCCAAACAGCCAGTGGTCAGCCCCTTCTCTTGTTGTATTAATTAGATACACATTTACCTGTCAATGAACTATTAAATTATGCTATTTAGATAGCATGCCCTGTGTGCCCTAAATATATATCGGCTTGAAAGTGAATGGAATTTATTCAACATTATTTTTGTAAGATATTTACACTGGCTAAGTCTTAATAAGTGATTAATTTTCATGAAGTATATAGACATATCTTTTTCAAAAGCTACTGAATGAGATTCAGGAAACAAAAATGCAGTATCAAAATGTATTCTATAAGCTCTGAAAGTGCCACATTGAATAATTGCTTTGCTCATGAGGCTTTGCATTGCCTTGGTGATCTCAACATGGATCAGCTTTTTAAAAGTCTTTGTGGGTTTATTCCTACATCTGTGGTTAGATGAGAGTCTGTTGAAAATATTCCACTTTGATATGTTGGGAAAAAAATTATACAAACTAAATTTAACTCAGTTCATTTGATGAAAGAAGTTTTTGTTTTGGGCAGGACTAAGCTAAAAGAAGTCGAGCAAACTCCCCATGGCAACTAATGCAATGATGTTTTAAATACTTAGTATGGAGACAAAGAAGGGAAAGAATCTAATTGGCTACAGCTGGACATTTGCCTTTTTTTTTTAGACTTGGTGTAATGGTTTATTTCCCTTATTCAAACATGATATGTTGGTGTGTTTGCCTCATTTGGACATACTGTGTTGTTTTTTGCCTAGTTTGGGAATGGGATGATTATTTTCCTCAATGTGATGTTTTGATGATTGTGACTACCTAAAAGATGGTTAGGTTATATTTCAATTTGTTTACAAATTAGGTTATTGTTCATAACATAGGGGCTCAAAATGTAGAGACCATCACAGATCAGTGACATCACAATTAATTTGGAATCTGATACTAGCTTGTGCCTATTCTTTGTTTTTTATGCCTTGGAAAATAAACCAGGATGTGGTATCTTTAGTAACAGAAACATGGAAACGTTTAGTCAATACAAGTCCCATTGTAGAATTTGTGGAATCATAGAAAGATACATTAATAAAATCATTCATCACAGTGTATAGTAACTAGTGACTATCAAATAACTTAAATCTCTATAGTTTCCATAGATGTTTATAACATTTCTATTATGATTAACTTTTTTGTAAGGAATAAATAAATAAATATTAGTATGTGATATCATGGAACAACTGTTAACATGGAACTCTGTAATGCATAAAATAACTTTCTCTAATATATATATTTTTCTAATATTTACATATTATCTAATATATATATTCTCTAAAATATATTATGTAACCTATACACATATTATCTAATATATGTACTATACATATATATGAAATTATTTAAATGTAGATGAATTTCTAAATGGCCTTATTAAGTAAAAAAAAAAAAAAAAAGGAGCCAGACATAGGGGTGAATGCCTGAGAAAGATTAGGGAAATAGGGAGAACCACCAGCCAGCTTTACCTCATCAAATCTACAGCTTCCAAATGCATGTTACTGCCTGTCTAGCTACACCTATATGCCTTGCTGTTCTGCCATTTGATTTGCTCTCTGTTCAGCTACATCACTTCCTCTTCCTGCCCATCTATGTCTCTTCCATTCTAACTGTACAGACCACCAGATCTCCATGGTTAAGTAGTGTTGGAATTTTAAGACGTGTGCCACCACACCTGGCTCTGTTTCCAGTGTGGCTTTGAACACAGAGATCCTGCCAGCCAAGTGGTAGGAATCAATGAGTGTTCTAACATTGCATGACTTCTGTTATTTATCAACCAAACAGAGCAACACACATTCACAGCATACAGAATGACATTCCATGGAATTTCCCCTTTTCTGTCTAATCTATTATTGACTGAAGTCCACGTATTTATCTGCACTCACTTCATGTTATATAGAGGCTTGCTGTAGTGGACAGTGCAATATATCCATCAATCAACTCTCATTAATTCCACTGAGGTTTCATTCTGTTATGTGTATTTATTCCTCCACTCTGTACCTCAAAGTCCGAAAACCAGGACTTTTTATTTTTGTTTTTCACTGTGTCTATTATTTTACCTTATCCTGAATGGCACACAGTTGAAAGGACAGAATTTGTCCATTTTCTGGGCTGATTTTCTTTCACTTAATAATATGAATTCAATATTTTTCTGTTTGTGGTTTGATAGTTCATATGTTATTATTTCTTAATATTGTTTTATTCTATACTTCTGCCATGGTCCAGCTTAGCACTTGATTATTGAAGGACATCTTGAAATTAATGAGTGTTACTAACATTCATATGAAGGGCAAGTATGGACATATGCTATAGACTCTTTGGATAACTACACAGGTGTGTGATTATTGGATTGTGCACAAAAAGACTGTTAAGTTTTGTGAGAATCTGCCACTCATTCTTTCTGACTATGTCATTTTCTATTTCAATTAAGAGTTCCTGAAAATTCCTCTTGCATATCCTCTCTAAAAGTTAATGCAGTAAATTATTAAGAGTTGGGGAAATTTACAGTATGTTTAGCAGAATTATTTTATATATTTTTATAATTTACTCTAGAAATTATTGTTTTTAAAAATGAATGATGTTCTTCAAAATATCTTACTCTCTTTATTGATTTGTGCTGTTCTCTACATTGTGTTGATTTGTTCAAGAAAGTTACTAGAATAGAGTATCAGAAATATGATCTAGACAATATTAGTGTGGATATGATATGATGAATTTTTATATGTAGAATTTTTCATAATGCTTTGGATATAGTCAGTCACTGTTTGATCTAATAAAATTTTATTCCATGCCATATATAATTCAGTTCTTCTTTTAGGTCCTGAAGAATAAAATAAAACTACAAAAATGACACCATAAAAATAAGTCTTTCTAGGTACAAGCTGGCTTCAAAGTACACAGCTACTAAGAAAAATAACATTTATAAGTTTACAAGTTTACAAAACTTGTATATGATTTGGGGAAAGGATACATAAAATATTGGAATTGCCTCTGTCTCATGAAACTCCAGAAGATTTATCAAAATAAAAATAAATTGATCAATAAATGCTATAAACTTATAGGAATATATTTTCTTTTTATAAGCATATTTGCAGCAGATAGCTAGATACAAATATCAATATTTACTTTTAATGAATTTCAGTATAATTGCATCAGTACATCACTTTTAAAACATACCCAAATATAACTGGACTGACATCAGAAAATAGGCAAAGCTTCCACAAAAAGAACTGCTTCATAAATTGTTGAGATTCATGTCATGGATTCAGTAGGTTGCCAAATAAGAATTATAATCTAAAGGTTTGTATATAATATTCCTTTTACTTAGTTGAGGATGTTTAGAATTTTATCAAGGTTTCAATTTTCTGAAAGTTTTTGTATTATGTAATTTAAATCTAAATATGACCTGTGACCAAATTTTTCAGCATCAATTGTGGTCTAATACAAGGCTTTCTATTCCTTCAGTTAATTTTATTTTCTAATCCCATAATCACTTTAATAAGCTACATATAGAAATTAATAATAAACTAAAAAATTAACTTTGAAATAGAAAAATAAAGCACCAAACAATATTGCTCTATTTTTTTAGAGAATTTATGTCTTACCAAATTTTAATATACTTTTAAACTATTTACATAATTGCTTGCTAGTTATATTCAGATAAATTATAAGTAATATAATAATCAAAATGCATTTTGTGGCTAATTAGAGTTATGATTCATAGTTATATTTACTTAACTTGGAAATTTTTTAAGTTTATCATAATTATTCAGAGAATATTTGAATTGGTCACTGAATTGAATTATTAAATAATTAAATAAAAATAAAATAATTATAAAGTATAATATACATCAGTACAAACTCAAGATAATGAGTTAATTTTGTGTGCTTATGAGGTATAATGCTTTCATTTTCCTAGAATCGCTTTTTGGCAAATTTAGCTTTGGGCAATGTTTATCCTAAAGTGTGTCTGTATTTACAAGTTTTAATTTGAATACAATGAAAAAGGACTATTGATGTACTTACTATTCTTGTTTTCTCATGCAATATGAGATCTGAGTTACTGCAGCACAGACCGTATAGGGCTGCTGCAACATAAATATTTACTACCTCATCTAATATATATCAAAATTACATAATTATGGTCTAGAATCTTGGAATAATATTAAGATGACATTAAGTTTGATCCCATTAGGAATTCCTTGTCCAAAGCTTCATGTAAAATCCAACTTTATTTGAAAAACACAATGAAGAGGTTTAATTAAATACTTTAGTAGGCAGCTATGTGAGAACACTAAATCCCCATAGATTGTTCTGTAAAATCTCTAAAGGCAAAAACAAATGGATTTCACCATAAAACACACTTTCATGACTTATTTCCTAACAAAGTCATCCTTTCAGAATTATATTTTGTTTTGTTAAAGGAATATTTAAATTACCTCTGCACCTAAAACAGTGTGACATAATCCAAAACAGTGTAAAAACTTTCCTGTATTTCAGTAAATTGATTTTACCTTTTTTTTGTTGTTTGTTTTGTTTTGTTTTGTTTTTGTTTTGGAGCTGAGGATTGAACTCGGGGCCTTTTGCTTGCTAAGCAAAAGCTCTACCACTGAGCTAAATCCCCAACCTGACTTTACCTTTTATCAGTAGTATAGTTCATTCGTTTTGGCTTAGATACAATATTTACTGCATCAGGTACTTCCTTCCATGCTTTTGTTCACAAGATATATTACACATCTCCCTCAGTAATCATGTAGTAATTTATTTTAGGTACAAATATTATGCAATTAGTGTGTTCTACTTTTCCAAGTGCACATTTTTATAAGTAATTTTTAAAATAAGATTGTGGTGACTAATTCCACACAGCAACAAGAAACGTAACTTTCTCAGCTACTAGGATAATGAGCATAGATGTCTCAGAGTTTTTCTCTTCTTAGGAAATAGCTTCATCAACTGACACTACCAGCAATGAAAAAGGAAGCCTTTAGATCAGCACTTCTTCTATCTACAACTGAGTCATTCAATAATCTTAGAAATTGTCTCCTAAATTTGTCCAAATTGTAATCCCAATGATGTATGGATAGGCTATGTTAGATGGCAAATATGGGGATTTAAATTTTAAGGTGGATTAAGTTGGCTAAACACCTTATCCCATAAGAGATATGCAATGACCTGCTATGCAATATCAATGATTTTAAATATTGGAAACTAAAATAAGGACTAGAAAGAGGAATAAGTCAGGAAAGGTCTTGTTGGTAGTAATGGCTTATAAAATGGAATGAGATCATGAGTCAAGGAATATTGTGAAACTCTAAAATCTTTGAACTTTAAAGGAAAAGTATTCTTTTCTAGAAGTTACAAACAATATCAGGCCTGGGAAGAGCTTTAGCTAGTATGTTGACACTTTGATTTCAAGAACAGTAAAATGACAGACACACCATCAAGTCCCTTAGTTTTGGATAATATATATATATATATATATATATATATATATATATATATATATATATATACTTTTATATGCTAACTATACATATACTACTTGCACCTCCACTCAAGCTGTAAAAAGTGATAATCTTAATAGTGTAAAAAGGAAGAAAAATGCATCTGCCTTTAATGTGTATTACTTAAGTCACCTTAAAATATTAATTTGAAGATTGTATGAGGTGCATTACCTAATTGTTGTCCAAATTAAAAGTATTTTTAAGATATGTGATTCTTTCTAATAAGAAATATCCTTAAAAAACTCTTTCTCTATGTGTGTACTTGTTCCCCATTTTCATCAAGTTGAAAGATATTTTTACTATTTCTTCATACTTTTTGTGAATACATAAATTCTTGTTTTTACTTTATCTACTTTCTTGAGGGTAAATTTGATGAAAAGAGGTCACTAATTAAGCACAAATTTCTGTATTATCTCAGTGTAATTAGTTATTAACAGTACCATCCCCATCCCAGTATCAACCTTATTTTTTACTGAGTTATTTGAAAATCATATTCTTAATATGATTTTGTCATACCCACAAATGTCCACAAATATAAATACATAATTTGAGATACATTGAAAAATAAACTTTTATTTTTTAATGCAAAAACCCTTCCTTGATCCAGTGCTTTCAAAATTATATGTCTATGGACATGGCATGTAGTATACTTTATGAGTTAAAAACTCAACATTTCAGTCATTTCATTGGCTGCTTATGAAGCCATAGTGAATAGAAGTGAATATATAGTAACATGCAGGATTTTTTTAAATAAAGCATCATGTATGCACTCTATTCAGAAGGGTAAATCACTGCACCTAGACCTTAATATTCAGAAATGTTCAGCTATTTTTATTATTTTTCCATCATAATTGGAATATAACTGTGTAAGATTATAAAAGGATTTAATTAAAATTGTATCAAAATTGAAAGTCAAAAAGAAGATAAATGACAACTTTATAATAGACTGCCTGACCATTAATACTTGGATTTTCATTGATGTTTCCTTTTTTTTTCTCCTTTTTTAAAATTTATTATATTTGTGTTTTAATTTTACACATCAGCCATAGGTTCCCCTGTCCTCCCCCCTCCCATTCCCATGTACACCTTCCCCCCAGACCCTCCCTCCATTCCCATCTCCTCCAGGACCAAGACTCCCCTGGGGATTCATTTCAACCTGGTGGATTCAGTACAGGCAGGTCCAGTCCCCTCCTTCCAGGCTGAGCAAAGTGTCCCTGTGTAAGCCCCAGGTTCCAAACAGCCAGCTCATGTACTAAGGACAGGTCCTGGTCCCACAGCCTGGATGCCTCCCAAACAGTCCAAGCTATTCAATTGTCTCACTTATCCAGATGGCCTGATCCAGCTGGGGGCTCCACAGCCTTTGGTTCATAATCCATGTGCTTCAATTTGTTTCTATTTGTCACTGTACTTTTCCAATCTTGGTCTCAACAATTCACACTCTTACAGTCCCTCCTCTTTCTGGACAATTGGACTCCTGGAACGCCACCTGGGGCCTGGACAAGGATATCTGCATCCACTTCCATCAGTTATTGGATGAGAGTTCCAGCACGACTATTAGGGTGTTTGGCCATCTGATCACCAGACTAGGTCAGATCAGGCTTTCTCTTGACCATTGCCAGCAATCTACAGAGGATGTATCATTGTAGATTTCTGGGGACTTCTCCAGCACTCTGCCTATTCCTGTTCTCATGTGGTCTTCATTTACCATGGTCTGTTATTCCTTGTTCTCCCTTTCTGTTCTTAATCCAGCTCGGATCTCCTTCTCCCCTACGCTTTCTTTCCCTCAAACCTTGCCCTTTGTAACTCCCACTGTTGTGCAGGTTGTTCATGTAGATCTCATTCATTTCTCT
Organism: Onychomys torridus; assembly: GCF_903995425.1. NCBI lineage: Eukaryota > Metazoa > Chordata > Mammalia > Rodentia > Cricetidae > Onychomys > Onychomys torridus. Next base: position 56,661,651 of record NC_050457.1, on the reverse strand, counting down.
GTCACTTGGTGATCCCTGTGTATTTCCTAAGGTCCCATTTTCTAGGTAGCCTCCCTGGAGTTGTGTAGCAGTCTAGTCATCTTTGTTTTACATCTAGTATCCTCCTATGAGTGAGTACATACCATGTTTGTCCTTCTGAGTCTGGGTTACCTCACTCAGGATGAATTTTTCTAGATCCATTCATTTGCCTGCAAACCTCATGATGCCATTGTTTTTCCCTGCTGAGTAGTCCTCCATTGTGTATATGTACCACATTTTCTTTATCCATTGTTCAGTTGAAGGGCATCTAGGTTGTTTCCAGGTTCTGGCTATTACAAACAAAGCTGATATGAACATATCTGAGCAAATGCCCTTGTGGTATGATTGAGCATTCCTTGGGTATATGCCCAAGAGTGCTACAGCTGGGTCTTGGGGGAGATGGATTCCCAATTTTCTAAGGAAGTACCATATTGATTTCCAAAGTGGATGTACAAGCTTGCATTCCCACCAGCAGTGGAGGAGAGTACCCCTTGCTCCACATCCTCTCCAGCATAAGCTGTCTTCTGTGCTTTTGATCTTAGCCACTCTGACAGATGTAAGGTGGTATCTCAGAGTCATTTTATTTGCATTTCCCAGATAATTAGGGATGTTGAGCAATTCCTTAAATGTCTTTCAGCCATTTGAACTTCCTCTGTGGAGAAGTCTCTGTTTAGTTCTATAGCCCATTTCTTAATTGGACTGTTGGGCATTTTGATGTCTAATTTCTTGATTTCTTTATATATTCTGGATATCAGCCTTCTGTCAGATATGGGGTTGGTGAAGATCTTAGCACAAACACTGAGAGAAACAATCAATCAATGGGACCTGTTGAAACTGAGAAGCTTTTGTAGAGCAAAGGACACAGTCAACAAGACAAAGTGACAGCCTACAGAATGGGAAAAGCTCTTCATTGATGTTTTCTTAAATATTTTATATTATAACTATTATTACATTATGTAACAGATGTGAGTACAATTATTCCTACCTGCTTGAAGTACTTTAAATACACTTATATAAATGACATTATCATCTAAATTAGGCAGTTTTGCATTGAAGTTACTAAATTAATTAGTTCATAATGCATTTGGTGAAATCTTCATTATCACCTCATAAAATACTCAAGTAAGTTCTACCAGCAGGCTATAATCCTGTAAATAATTAGATAATATGAACAAAATTGTTGATATTCTATTAGCCATGCAATTTCTTGGTACTCTGACTGTAAACATTTTTGAAAGGTGATCCTACTACATATTCCTAACTAGGTTAGAATTAACTTTGTATACCAGGATAACCTCAAAATTATCACAGTTTTTGTTTTCTGTCTCATGAGTGTTGGCACCAGAGGTATACACTACCATGCTTGGCTAAGACAGCAAATTTTGATATGATATGAAAAAAAAAAATACATGTATTTGGAGTAGACTGTTGGGATTATGAAAAAGCTGGAGCAGGTCTAATGGTAAATATATGTTAGTATGTATGTGTGTGTGTGTGTGTGTGTGTGTGTGTGTGTATAACATTACCATCTCTGTATGTATAGAACATCTATATAACACACTGATACTGTGTGTATGTATGCATGTATGTATGTGTACATTAATGTATTTAATTGCACAAATGTATGAAAGTCTCAAAAAACAAAATAATTTTTTGTTTGTTTTTTGAGACAGGGTTTCTCTGGGTAGTTCTGGTGCCTGTCTTGGATCTTTCTCTATTGATCAGGCTTGCCTAGGCCTCACAGAGATTCGCCTGGCTCTGTCTCCCATGTGCTGGGATTAAAGGCATGTGCTACCACCTCCCAGCCCCAAAACAATATTTTATTCATTCTAAATTATATATTAATGACTCCACTTTAAGCACCTGTGTAGAAAATTATTGAATTAAAAAATATTAGTATTAAATGAGACATCATTAGTTTCAACTAAAAATATCCTTTAAATGAATTAATTTTAATTAGCTTTAAAATAAAAAATAGATTTTTGTAATTTTCCCCTGTGACTGACAATGCATGTAACCACCACCGAAAATGCATCTGCACCTGTGACTTCTGAAACCTTACTAATACAGAACTGCACTAATAGGCATAAATCCATCTTCACACTGAGTTGAGCTGATTTAATTAGGACTACTAATCTAACCCAGTTTTAGTCTGTCTATAATGTCAATGAACACCCATTTGGTTTTAGAATATAATTTAGATTTTGATCCATTTTCTCACTTATTACAGTAATACCAATACAGAATGTCAGAATGATATGTCATTCAACCCCTGCATGTATATAAAGAAGCAATGGTAAAATTCCAATAATGTTATGGACACACTGCCCACTTAGAATTCTTGGTATATTACATAGTTGTAAGGTCATCTATTGTATCATAGATAGATTCTGATGGACAAATCTCCATGGATAAATATTTGGAAAAATATTTTGCACAACACTTTTGCACTATGGCGAGCTCAAAGTATCCAAAAACCCATTGTATGTTAGGGCTTGTTATAAAACACAGTATCATCTTTCTTATCCTGTTTCAATTTATATCTTAGTTTTCATTACTGAATCTACTCCAAATTCTCAATTCCAACTAAATTTAAAAAATATGAATTACTTTAAATTAATATATTATTTATGATTATATTTGTCTAGAACACATATTTCATCCAAATAATAAAGAGAAAATATTTTTGTAGACTCATAATTCTTTTCATAATTTGAAAGTATCTTTACACCACCTATCACATTTCCAATTTTCTTTTTCAATATCTTATGAGGTTTTTACACTAATATATATCACATTATACCATATCATATCATATGAAAAGTCATATCATGCCTTGATAAAAAAAGATAATGATAGAATGACAAGCACAGCTCTGCACAAGGCAACGATGTTGTCATCTATCAGCAACAGCTATGGTTTAGGGAAAAATGCAATTTTTTCAATAAACAGAAAAAAAATTCTTCCTCTAATTAATGTAATTCCTAACATAAATATGATCACATGGTCTAGGAATACAGCTACTGCTCTCCACTATGTGTCTATGAAGGCTATACTTTGGATATAAAAAGACCTTATGGTCAAAGGAAGCAGAGCTTCAAAGAGATGTTCACCTCCTTTCTTCCTGAAATGTTTGTTTTTTCTCTTCCAGACACTCCATCCTTGATGTTTTGCTTCATTTCAAGCCAGATAAAGAGGCCATGTCATTATGTATGGAAACTACCCAAATCATTCTCTTTTTATGAGCTAATTTTCACAGATTTTTTTTTTCAGGAATGATAATCTGGATAGTAAGGAACAGGTATCAAGATTTAAAGATGTTAGTACAACCATCTGATGATGTGGCAAAGCATTTGCAACTGTTTTGAAGGAGATTCTTGAATGAATTTGAAGTAGTAAATTAAGGATACCTTAAAAACTAAAAGAATAATTTTGTACATGATTCTGGTAACGTTGTACATTATCAGAAGGCCAACACTGGTGGCAGAAGTATAAGAAATATGGATGAGCACCTATCTGGATGAAGACTGTGCAAGAAATGTACAGAAAACTGTATTTGTTATGTGAAGGCTTATAGAATTTCTGATTTGCCAAACACACACAGAAAAACACCTGGTAAGATTAATGTTGATCAGAAGAAACCAAGGGATTTTTATCACAATCCTAGGTGAGATTTCTGGCGGTTATCTCTGGTATACCTATATACATGCACATCTACGCGCATGCGCATGCACACACACACACAGTTTCTGAGACATAGTAGTAAAAATTCAAAGGATATCTGACCGAGACTTTTGAGAGCAAACAACTAAGGTTTGTCTCTTGAGTTCTTCAAAACATACATTCCGTGTTGAGTTGAACAGAGTCTCAAGTTTGCTGTAGCAATGGACTATACTACAGTTCATGACAGCTGTAGATATAGAGGTTATACTTGTGGCAACAGGTTGAGTTTGCAGAGTATAAATACTCTAGGACCACAGAAGCTTCTACCCCTGAGATTTCAATGAAAACCTGGAAGGTCAGATAGTTTTAATAGGACCAGAGTCCGTAAAAGAAATCATTGATGGTGCAATGCGTAGCAACTGTGGTAATAAAACTGAACAACTACTGGAGATGAAAGGATAGTAGAATTAAACGTGTGAAATGTTTCTCCTGGAGAGCTACAGGTAGCATCCAAAATGAGGCTGAAGAATTGGTCACAGGGTAACACGTTCTCTACGATCTGACAGTGATCGTATACAGCGGTAGTTTTATTTTTTTTTAAGGTATAAGTTCCTGAATGATATAACACACAAAAGTAAAACAATAACTGATAAGTAGCAGATGGATAGACATATGAGATAGTAACATGGCATAAAATAGAGCTAGCAACATCCAGTAGAAAAGATTGGAGTAGCCCTATTGAGACAAGAAGCAAAGACAGCATTACCAAGTTGGGGGCTTAGAAGTTCCCAGTAGAAATCTGCTGGGCAAATTAATGCTGTCAGCTGGGTCCAGGGTGAAAAATCTCCTCTTTATGATGAGCTTTTTCTTTACTGCTTCCTTTTCCTACCAAATGATATGTAGCTGAACTTTTCTCCAGTCCTGCCTGATCCACAGTCAGGACAAATCTCTCTTACCCACCAGTCTCAAAGCTGCTCATACCCAACCGAGTAAACTCACAGAGACTTATATTATTTAAACTTTTTTGGCCTAGTAGCTCAGGCTTCTAGCTAGCTGTTTTTATGTCTTAAATTAACCCATTTCTATAAATCTATACCTTACCACATGGCTCATGGCTTACTAGTATCTTACATGTTGGTACTCATGACAGTGGCTGGCAGAGTCTCCTTGTCTCAGCCTTCCTCCCCCCAGAACTCTCCTCTCTCTTTGTCCTGCCTATACTTCCTACTGGCTACTGGCCAATCAGCACTTTATTTATTAATCAATCAGAGCAACACATTCACAGCTTAGAGAACATCCCACAGCAATGATAGACAATAGTGGCATCTGTTGGAAATTGCTTATTTTTTAGTTGTCCTAAAGAATTTAATATTTTCAATGTTCCAAATTGCTTTTTATTTTTGCATCTTTATGGAACTAGGATACCAGCTGAACAAAGGACAGAGGTTTTGGAGGAGACACTTATGGCCTCCTTGCTCCTGCAACCCACTTTCAACCAGCTTAAAAGTCCCGTGACAATTTTCCAACATCTTTCATATTGAAGACCTACAATCAGAAAGGTCCTAGGTCTGGGATTATATAACACTGTGGAAGTCCATATCTCACCTTTGTGTTCTCCTTATGCCAGATATAGACTTAGAGGTCTCATTTTTGATCTACAGGAATATGGTATGCTTAGTTGATTTATCTTATACTTTCTTTTGGAATAAAAATCTTCACCTTGTGTCTGTTCTATCTTTATATATTGTTAAGACTGTCATGTTGTGTGACTACTTGCTACTAGTCCTTAGTCTGGGACTTAATAGCTATGGTGACAAAGTTATGATTTTGCGGCTCACTAAATATATTGAATGCACTTGTATTAAGAGACAAATAAGGACTATTACTGTAAAGGGCAGATTTTTATTTTCTTTTTTTCTTCCTTTCTGATTGATGGATTGGTTGGTTGATTGCTTGATTAATTGATGATTTTGGTATTTTAGACAAAGTTTCTTTGGAGCTTGTCCTGTAACTTGCTGTGTAGACTAGGATAGACTGGAACTCATAGAGATCCAACTGCCTCTGCCCCCAGAGTGTTTGGATTAAAGGTGTGTGCCATCACACGCAAAGAGTAGACTTTTATACTTCGAATGCTAAATGTGCTCTGTAATTCTGCATGTTAAGGTGTTGTTCCCCAGAGAAGAGCTAAGGGGAGCTGGTGAAAAGGTTAGATTCTGCTATTAGCCCAACATAGCCCAAAGTTTAAGAAACAGAGTTATGGCAATAGAAGAGATTTAATTGGCCCCAAATTGGCTGTTAACGGGAACCTACCACCTTTGAGAATCTTCATTGGCTATCTTCATACCAGGAAGTTAGGTACCAAGAGGATTTCATTAGTCTTCAGGAATATCCAATTTGTAAAACCAGTGAAAGAATGACACCTTAGTAAGGGCTCACACCACCTGTGCTTGTGAACCTAAGGAGTCATGTTTGCTCAGGTACTTGTTGGTTAAAGGGTTGTAACCGGCTTCAATCAAAGACAGTCTGATTTATAATATTCCAAACCTGTGTGGTTGTGATCTTATCTTTCACCTAGGATTAGAATGAGTGAGAGAAAAGGATCTTTGAGTGTAAACAAAATAGTCTGATATATAGAACAGGATGTGTAATAATACTCAAATTTACACTGCAAAAAAACACAAAATGAGAACAATTGAAATTTAGATGATACTTTGGGGTATTTAATTTTGCAGGATCAGTTGGAAGGCAATGTGACTTTAAGCATATTCACATGGGACAGATGAGATGAATTAATCTTTAAAATGATTGATTTGCAAGCTAAGGTACTCAGTTCAGATATCCAGCAACATCTGCCAGCTATACACAGTAGGGAATATCTGAATCCCTAGCAATTGGGAGAATGTAGAAGAAATTTTGATTCTTAGATATTGCTGGTCAGCCAGAATAAGAAATACAGGGAGTTGTACATTCAATCAGGGAACATATTTAAAAATATAAGATAAAATACATTAGAGAAAACACCTGATTTTTACTTCTAACCTGTACACACTAACACACACATGCACGTGCATGCACAGGCACACATGCATGCACAGTCACACACACACATACACACACTATATACTTAATACTGTGTGACCTTGACCTTTCAGCAGTCTGTGACACCAACCACAGGTGATTTTGCATTTTTTTTTTTTTTTTGCCCTAAAGAATTACACATTGGAAGCACAGACATACATGCAGGCAACACACCTTTATAAACAAAATAAAATGAAAAATTTTTGAAGTCTATGGTAAGCATATACTGTGAAATGCATGACAAATTTTCATATTTAATTAATGGAAGTCAACATTGTTCTCTCTCTTTCTCTCTCTCATAGTCTCTCTTTCATAGTCTCTCTCTCTCTCTCTCAATTCAACCAGTGTTCAGGCTTGGCATGTCTGCAGTCTATGAAAGAGTATCTTTTCTAGTGTTTGGTGCATTGAGATAAGATCTGACTATGAAGGTCATGCTGAATCTGAACTGCTGTAAGTAAGGATAAGGTAGAAACCCTTATCTCTTGTCTCTGTATCCTAATTACTAGGATTAAACACCTATGCAAACATGTTTTGTTTCCTCAGTCTTCTTTTTCTTTGTTATTGGTTCTGAATGTTTAAAATGGCTCCACTTTCCTCTTTCCATTTTTAAAATAACTTTAAGGTGGTATGATAATGGCATCTTTTCACCTTTCTTTCCTGTAAACTTTCCTATGTACTTCCCACCTTGTTGTATTTCAAATCAGTGGGCTCTAGCTTTTAGTTGTTGTGTAATATCCCTAGTTTGGCTACTGAACCTTGAAACTTGTGGCAATTTCAGTTGTCATCTACATGGAAAACTACTAAAGAATCAATCCTCAATATCCTCTTTTCTTTGTCTTTGACTGACACAATAACAGTGTATGGTTGTAGTATGAATCTTAAAGAGTCGTATTAATAAAATCAAACCCGAGGCCAGTTATTGGGGTGATTGCTGGAAGATCAGAGAAGCAGAACAAGCCACAGCTATCTCACCTTGCTAGTTCCTCAGGTGATCCTGTTTCCTCAGGCTGGAAGCTTCTGAGTCCTCCTCCACATGAATCTCAGCTGAACTGTGTTGCTCCAAAGCTTAAACTAACTACATGCTTTTTTTTTTTTTTTTTAGTTCCTGGTCCTCAAGCCTTATATACCTTTTTCTTTCTGCCCCCACTCCCTGGGATTAAAGGCGTGTGTCACCATGCTTAGCTGTTTCTAAAGTGGCCTTGAACTCAGAGATCTGGCTAGCTCTGCCTCCCAAGTGCTGGGATTAAAGTTGTGTACCACCACCGCCCAACTTCTGTTATGGCTTACTCTTCCCATTTTCTAGCCACCATTTCTGGCTCTGTTCTAGTGGCTGTCTGTTCTCTGACCCCAGATATGTTTATTTCGGGGAACACACAATATTTCAGGGAACAGAATACCCACCACATTTCCCCTGTTTTTGTCTAAAATTAAAAAAAGGTTATAACTAATACAAGAAATATCATATCCAATAAGTATATAAAATATACACAGTCAATATTACATTAATGATGTCTAGTCCATTAACATTTGACAGATTCAGGTGAAAACTCCATTATATATAACAATGTCCAGTCCAGTAACATTTGATAAACTCAGACAAAAATTTTCATTACTTATCCTGTTTAAAACAAGTAGTTCCTTTTTAAAAGTATTTTTCTTTTCATAACAGATTCAGTAATCTACCTTTTGTCATTTTTATATCTTTTTTTTCTTTTTAGAGTAGATTCAGTGATCTACCCATTTATCCTATTATTTCTTCATATGGTGATAGTCATATTTGCTCTACCTGGTAAGTGTCATGATGGTGTAATCATGTTTCTGGTAAAATTTAAAACAAAACAAGTCTGGTAAATACTGTATGGTTTGTAGAGTGAACTGTGACACAATCTGACCATTATTAAATTGTGTTCATCCCTGTGGGAACACAATACAGAATTCTGTATTTCTACATTTCTTCTGAAATAAGACATTGCTCAATGATCTATGCACTGTCCTAGTTTAGTTGAATGCCAGCTGTACTGACACTTGATTGACATGTAGTTATTTTTTATGTATAACCTTGATGTTGTAGATGCTCTCTATCAGTGCAATGATTTTTCATTATTTACAAATATCTTAGTTATAGTATTTACGTGACAAGGAAAGAATGTCTTTTTGTTGTGTGTGACACGATCTTATAGTATCCTGAATGAATATATGTTCTTAAAGACTCAGCTTCTGCAATGCTGACCCTATTGACACATGTCAGCAGAGCTCAATGGAGAGCATAACACACTATTTAGGATCTACTGAAAGAAGAGTATATTTTCATTATGATTCAAGAGTCATATTCATTTGACAACTTGTAATTGGTCTATGCTCAGAAGTCAAGCAGGTCTGCTTGGTCCTGAGCCATATTTTCATAAAATATTCTTACTAATACTGCCATATGAACTATAAGCAAGATGTAACTTACACCAATAAAATTATTTTTCCATTTTCTTTATGTCTTATTCCCTATTTATAAGGTTTTAAATTAAATACTAGCTTTTTTACTGGCAATGCACTGGTATCTCACTGTGAATGCCTTGCATTATCCCAAAGACAAATGCACTTGATATTTCTTATACCCTTATTTGTCACCCACATATATTTTATTTGAAGTGTTTTCATACCACTGTTCTTCTTTAAAATTGGGTTTCCTTTCTGTTTTTGAATTATGAGTTCTTTATTATTAAAATAAGTTAATTAGAAAATATATCTTTCACAAAACTTTCTTCCCCAGTGTGTTTGCATTATCTTTTTATTTTCTTAATGCTATGCCTTAAAAAATCAGAAATTCAAATTTTGACAAAGTGAACTTTACAATGTCAGATGTTGAATTTTTTTTGTATGTTTAAAATATTTGATTTTGGTCCAACCTAAAATTACATTTCTCATGGTATATTTAGTGTTTCTACACTTTGTTTCTTAGTTTTTTGGAGCAAAATTTACTTTCTTGTAATATTTATTCCAAGCTGAATTTTGTGAGTATAGAATTTACTTTTCTGGATATTTCAAATGTATGTATGTTACTGGGTCTCTCAGATACTTAATCTTCAGATTCACAGATTTTTTAAAAATGCAAGTGAAGATGAGGAATGACCCACAGCATCTGTCTAGTTCTCAATATTTGACCTTCACCTATCTGTGATATTCTCCAGAACATAGCTGGTCATCTAAGTCTCTCACAAACACTAAGCCTTCCCCATATCACAGATACCCTAGAACACCGGAGGTTGCCAATATTCTTTCCCTACCCAGAGATTGGCTTCAGGGGAGGAGGCTATGCTAATCACAGCCCTCACCACTTCAACTCTTCTGCTCTGCATAGCATCACAAGCCTATAAATATTCTCAAGTGCACTCCTACTTTGTGGTTTGTTTTAAATAGAGGGTAATTTTTACAACTCTCTTCTTTCATAAGCAAACTCTAAACTCATGACAATTAATTTTATACAATAGATCAAAATGTTGAAATTAGGTAAATTTGAACATAGTTGTTTTTTTCCTTACATCTGCTAAAATGCCTAATAGTATTAAGCTTACAAAAAAAGATGAACATAATTGCATCATATCACTTGTGTTTTGATTACAACATATCATATTTTTTTTCAGAATGTTATGCAAATCTCAGAAATTAAACTGCATATATGTGTCTCTTAAGGACCATAAACATCTGTTTACAAAGCCCCCGACCCCAAGAAAGTGTCTTGTGTTTTGGAACAAATACCTGACACTTTGTTGTTACTGTTGTTTTATGAACAACAATTTAATTAAAGATCAAATTGTTCTTTATAAAATGTGTATGGAGTTAAAGATAATGAAGAATGATTTGTTCTTCCCCTATTTGACATAACTAACACTGCACATTATAAATTATTCATCTTCAACAAGCCATTGAATGTCTGAAAATAAAGGTTTAACTTCTTCTAATCTGATTAAAATATCATTCATTCCATACCAAATGAAAATATTGGACAAACTTTATATTGGGTCACTTCTAATGTGTTTGAATAATTTTAAGGTATTTTACTTTATACATGATCAATGTTATAGAATATCTGACTATATGCACAAGTTGAGTCAGCAGTCAAAGCCAAATAAAATGCTAAGAATTATAAAATCCCTGGGATCTTTAACACACCAATCTCTCCTTTCTCACATTCTCTCATTCTCATTATAAATATAAATATATATCATTATATATTCATCTATATAGTCATCATTATATATATTTGTCTACCACAAACTTATTACTTACCCATATATCTTCATATCTGCATATTTATCTGCTTATGTATAATCCAAGTTATTATTTATGCTAATCTTACCTATTTTTCGAAGCATCTGTTCTTGTCTTTGAACAAGTGTTGTGCAATCATGTGTTCATGCATGAAAAAATAACTTCACCTCCTATTGTTGGCAATATGCTTTGGAATCAAACTTGGGGCTATTTGTGATTCTTTCTTTTGTTTTTCTGTTATTTAAAGTATACTTATTTCATAAAAATAGTATTATGGTTTCCCCTACCCCAAGTCCTCTGAGTTTCTCTCATCCTCCCCTTCCATTCAGATCTAGACCCTTCCTAGCTCTCTTTTAGACTAGTAAAAGGGAGCTCTAATCTGGCCCAGAGTTCCCATCTGGAACAGAGGTGAGTGTCTGGGGTCACACCCAGGGAGGCCTGCCCCTAGGTCCCATCCCTGGACACCAGCAGTTCCCGGGGAAGACCAACCAAACTTGGCCCCAGTTGCAGGCCATTGGGCGGGGCCCCCACCAGAAGGTTTTCCTTCTCCAAGAACCCCCTGCAGACCCTGCAATCTACATGCCTTGCCCCTACACCCATCCACCCCAAGACTCCCCCACCCCCAATTCCTGAGACTTAGTGTCCAGCCCCCATCTCCCATCTGGCCCAGAGAGCTCCCATCTAGCCCAAAGAACTCCAATTTGGCCCAGAGAGCTCCCACCTGGCCCAGAGAAAGAGAGAGATCTCATTGGACAAAGAGCCGTCATTGGACCAAGACTAAACTCAGGAGACAGGGAATCTGCCAGCCCTGATTAGACCACAAGTAGCTTTCTGAGAAGCAGAATCTGCCACCTGTCATTGGACTAAGAGAGGCTTCCTAAAACGCCCAATCTGTCAGCTCTGACTGGACCAGAAACGCTGATAAGACCAAGGAGGAGAAGGGCAGACAGCAGACGTAAAGGCAGAAGTACATACAACAAAATAGACTAGTAAAGAGGCATATAAATAATAATAGTAATAATAATAAGTCAAATAAAAACAAATAGGAATAGAACTAAACAAGAAAACAGAAAAAAAGAGACAAAGAAATAGCACAAGAAACAGATCAGATAAAGAAATGTTCACACATATAGGAATGCTCTTAAAATACAAAACTAGAAGTCATATTATATATACAAATGACATGTAAGGTTAAAAATGATATCCCAATAAAATTTTGTGAGACAAAAATCCATGAACCTTCAAAGATGCCGTTGAGTTTGTTTTGTGTTGGTTGTAAACTGCTGGGCGTTCGGTCTCCAGTTCAGAGGGGTTTCATTTAATTTGTAAATGGTTATCAACTATAGAGAACGTCTGGGTTAGTTACTGTGATTGACCTCCATTTTTCCTCTCAGCACTGGGACTCGATCTCGTACAGACCCGCTCATGTGCCGGGGATGCTGGCACAGTCTCTGTGAGTTCATATGTGCTTTGGTCATGCTGTGTTTAGAAGATGTTTTCCATCCTCCCTAACTCTTAAACTTTTTCTGTCTCTGGTTCTATTATGTTCCTGAGGCAGAGATTTAATGGAGACATCCTATGTAAGACTGTGTGTTACTAGGTCCTTTCACGTGCAGAACATTATTGTAGTTATTATTCTCTGGTCTTATTTCCATCTACTGCAGGATTATGCTTTTTTTATTATGGCTGAGATATAACAGATCTATAAATACAGAAGAATGTCATTTAATTCATGCATTTCTTTAGCAGAAGTGTAGTATGTGGTTTTATACTATGTAGTTGGACTATCTAGCTTCAGGTTATTGGACCCTTGAGCAATATTAAGTATGTATGTTTTCTAGTCCTGGGCCTCAAACCAAATCACATATTTGCTCCAAATCACATATTTGCAAACCTTGTGCCACTAATGCACCAGCGCGTCTTGCAGGAATGTCACCATTTGAGACTGAAAGACTGGTAGCTGGATTGGTATTTACTCTTCCCTCCTGGTAGTATGCAGAGTACCATCCAGTGCCTTCAACACTAGCAAGTTGGTATGAAGACTCTAGATAGGTACCAGTTCAACTACTCTATGTTCAATGGGATACTGGATAAATAATCTATTACTGTCTCTTATTTAAGAAAATAAATAAATAAATAAACAAACAAAAAGCAAAAGGTAGACTCTTTAAATGATCTGATACTCTATTTGGAAGAAGCAAAATATCTTAAGCTCTTCTTCATGAACTCTTCTCATGAGATTTTATTTTTTGTCCACACTATAATGAACTAGAGAATCATATATCCATGTTCCTGTCCTGTGTGTGTTTATTTGGGTTCCAGCCGTTGCTGCTGCTGCTGCAGGACTGGCAGGTGAGAGCGATTTGTCCTGATCATGGGCCAGGTGGGACACAGGAAAACTTTCAGCTATAGAGACACTTTTGTACTGTTTCATTTGGATTTTTTTAAACTTCTGAATAAAATCATTGCAATAGATTTTTTTTAAGTCTCCCTGTTGTGAATATATATTCTATGAATTAAACCATTCCCTCTAGGAGATAGGCTCATAAATTAAAGACTCTAACAAAAGATACAGACTTGGGAAAATTCAGAGAGCTTATGAGAGTCAAAGGGCATTCCTCTTGTTTCAAGAAACAGTTCATAACTGTAGGACGATAACTGACTTCAGTGAAGTAGCTGTAGACAAGCCAGTCAAGGGTGCCCAGTGCTACAGTTATCCCTAACTTTTTATATATGAAGCTCTGTGAGATACTTATATTCTGTGAGCAAACCGGGTAAAAACATTGTTCATTGTGGTGATATCTTATTTGTACTGAAATGTGGTGATATTTTATTTGTATGTTAATAAATAAAGTTTGCCTGGAGATCAGAGGACATAGATAGCCAGCCATAAACAAAAGTCAGGCTGTAGTAGCACATGCCCTTAATTCGATCACATGGCAGGCAGAGTCTCTGTGTGTTCAAGGACACAGCCAAGCATGGCGACACATGCCTTTAATCCCAGTACCAACCATAAACCAACCACTGTACAGACAGACAGTGATGAGGAAGGGATGTGGCTGAGCTAAGAGCCCATGAGAAGGCAGAGTAGCAAGGCAATAAAGGTCCAGGTTAGACAAGAAGAAGCTGGCTCTCTTGGGAAGCTATGGTGGTATGGTAAGCTAAGGTTACCTGGCAGCTCTCACTATTTCTTTGAACTCTAGGGCTTTCAAGCCTGTATTTGGCTCTGTTTCTTACTTAATTAAGACTGTTGAGAATTTCATCAACAGTTTATCCATCTAAATTGTGTTTAGAGTCATCATTGGAATTGACTATTGCTGTTGCTCTGTACAAAGTAGATAAATATTTACTTGCCATGAAAAACAATGTGTCATCAAGCTACACTCCCCAAACATGACTTATTTCAAAATGCAAAAAAAAAAAAAAGTGCTCAGAGTAGGCTAAGTGAGAATTTCTTTAAGTCTGAAGAAACTATATTTTTCAGCATAAAGTACAATAAATTTAAAGAAATGACCTTCATGAAAATTGTTACTAGACTCTGTAGATTGTGTATGTATGTATATGAATGTGAGTATATGTGGAAATCTGTATAGTGAATATAATTGAAAAAGAAGAGAACATAAATTTAGAGGGTATTGAAGGGGAACAAAGTGGTATAAATGATAGGAATTAGAAGTTGTGTAGAAATTCTCAAATTACAAATATTTAAATTAAACAATAAAAGAGACTACTTAAAATGTATTAATGTGATTAAATTGAAAATTAGGATAAAATAAATATATTTAATATTGATGTACAATATGCAGTAAGTGTTCATTTTTTATCTCCTTACAATTAAATAATGATGGGAAAAATTGAAAAATATACTTTATATTTTATAATATTTGTTTTCATTTCTTAGTTTTAACTTTATCTAAAATTTCTAATATTAGTTTGTAAACCAAATGAAGTGAAAAGTCTTCAAAATGTCTGATCAATTATCCTTCAGTAATTTGTTTATTTCATTTATTTGTTCATTTATTTATTGTAGAACAATAATTATTTGCTTAGTAAATCATTTTATTATTATTTTTAAAATATAATGACTTTAATTTCATTTAAAATCTTTGGCTACTACAATAACTTATTGTGGTTTTTTCCTATTAAATACCCTAATTTCTTCTTTCTTTGGAGGGTTTCCTTGGGTCTCTTGTGTGTTTTGAGGTGAATATCTTTCTTTGATCAATACCACTCTTGGGGATCAAGGGATATACCAGATATGTTGAAATATCAAAAGGTTGGCCCTTCTAAAATTCTGAGTTAAAATACTTCAAATTATTTATCTCCAAGAATATACTTATCTCATGTATCAGTCATGTATACTAATCTAATATTCTATATAAAATTTTGTAGATTAATACATTTATGCATTTTTTAATATAATAATTATCTAAATTCTGTAATTTCTAATGAGACAGGAAATAAAGACCAGAATCTCGAGATTGTTCATAGAAAAAGAAATAACTACAAAGAACATAAGAAACAGTGTGATGTGGACACTCATGCTAATTAGTCCAGTGAGCTTTCATAAATGGTCAAGTATGGCCAGAATCTTGTGTATGGGGGCATTTAAGGCTTGTAGAAAAGGATATTTTTAATTATTTGAGAATTTTATAAACTTGTGTTGACAAAGTTATCCTCTGACAACTCTTTGAAGATTACCCCTGCTTTCTCTATATGACCATCATTGCATTCTTTTTTTTTTTAAACATTCAAGACCATTATGTCCTTCTCAATTATTCTTCACTGTGTCACCTTCTACTGCAGAGTGATCCTCTTACTGGGGGTGACAATCTTATTGGAAATGTCCTTGGCCCCTATTCCAGAAGCTATTGATTACTAATTCTTCCAAGTTTAGGGATGGATATTTTGCTCATATCTCCCACTTTATATGTGGTAGTATTTGGATTGACTTGGGCTCCAAGGGGTTTTGTTCATGTTCCCTCCAACAGCTGAAGTTAATGTGCAACTCTGCCCTGCTCTATCCAGGAAAACAGTGTCTTGGAAGTATCCCTGGTCTCTGGTTCTTGTTCAAATTCTGTACTCTTCCATGATGATCTTGGAATCTTGGGAGGGGCACTGATGTATATGTTATATGTTATATATTCAACCCGTTATTGTTGAATATCACAGAATCTTTAATACTTAATGCACATTGATTGAAAGAAATGAGTCTGCTGATTTAAATGATATTCTATGGCAAATTAAGGATTTTCTATCTTGACAATAATGGAGTGTAATACCTTGAACCCTCAGGGAATATTTTATCTCTTGCCTGATATGATTATTACTGAAAGAAAAGAATGTTCAAAAATTAAGCTGGATGCTGGTGAGTTGTATGAACACATCCCGTAACTGTTGTGAAAAATGAGCAATAGAGGGACCAACAGGTAGGTATCACATTCATATTACTTTCAGAAGGTTTATATTTGTAAGGGAATGCATCTTAACTGTCCCTAAACCAAAACTTGTTAGAATAAATATTTTTTGCCTTTATCTTTCTCTATTCCTTTATACTTTTCTTGGTTTCTTACTCCATGGTTGCTGTGCAGGTGGGTGGCTGTCCCCTGATGCCCTCCCACTTCTCTGTCTCTCTCTTCTTCCTCCCAGGTTTCTCCTTCTGTATCTTCTCTCTGCCTGCCAGTCCCACCTATCTTTTTTCATGCCTTGTTGTTGGCTTTTCAGCTCTCAGACCATCAGGTGTTTTAGACAGGCACAGTAACACAGCTTCACAGAGTTAAACAAATGCAACATAAACAAAAGTAACACCTCTTAAAATAATACTCCCCAACAACCACTAAAGTTTATCACTATTCTGCTATGGGATGTCTTTCTGCAAGCTGTGAATATGTGTTGCTCTGATTGGTTGATAAATAAAGCTGTTTGGCCAATGGCAAGGCAGAATAAGGTTAGGTGGCACATTCCAACTGGAGAGAGAGAGGAAGAGGAAAGGAGAAACAAAAGAGATGCTGCGATCCCAATCTGCTGCCAGGAGAAGTGAGATGTGAGTACTGATAAAAGGGAAGTCACGTGGCAACTTATAGATAAATATAAATTGGTTATGTTATAAGAGCTAGTTAAGGAGAAGCCTGAGCCATATGCTATCCAGTCTGTAAACAATATAAGCCTCTGTGTGTTTACTTGAGACTAAGCAGCTTCAGGACAGGAGTGGGAGAGATTTGTCCTGACCTTTGGCCTGGTGGGACACAGGAAAACTTTCAACTGCACTGTTCTTTTTCTGTTTCTTATCTGTCTCACACTTTTTGTGTATGTAGTGACTTACTGCCTAATTTATATATGTTAAGTTGTTAGTGGTATATTTTATTTCTGACATTGCTGCATAAATAGTGTCTAGGTAGGTTATAATATTATTCCTGACAATATTTATGAAATAATTCTGGAAATATTAATATTTGAACCATACCATGTAAGCAAAATCATCCTTTCCAAAGTAGGTGAGGTACATCCAAGAGACAAGATTCCATACAAATCATGCTATTTCTGTTTATAGACTACCTCAGTACTTTCTTAACCTTTCTGTTGCTGAATTTGAATTCTATTTTATTATTCCACTATTAGTTATTGATCTGAATAAATGTTCCACATAGTCATTGTATTGTTAAAAAGAACATAGCATTAATTTTTGTTTCAAAACCAAAAACTGAACAGTATATTAAAGTATTGTATTGCCTATAATATTAGGATTCTTTGTAATGTTCTATGCATATAAAGTATACATATATGATGAAAATGTCAAGGAAAGCTGAGCCTCAAGAGTACTTACATTAATCAAAACACAAGGCATAAATAACATTTTCAGAGTTCAAAGCATAATGAATGTTCAATAATCATCTATAGTTAACATGAAAATATCATTTTAAAGTTAGTTTCCACTGGAGCAGTTAAGATGCAGAATTATTTGTTGTAGTTTGATGTGGCTTTGTGAAACTGTAAACAAATGTCAAGTTCTAAATTTAAACTTTTATTTTCATCCCTTTCGTTCATTTGAACCATTTAAAGGCGTTTGACACGAATTGAATTTTTGCAGCTGTTTTCCTTAATTTGTATCAGACTGTGAAATTTGTTGATTTTGCCATGACCAGCCCATGAAATCAGTTGTCCCAATGTTTGATATGCTGGCTCTTTACCACAAAACCAGTATAATGAAGTTCTGTGGATTTAAGATATGCTGAGGAATGATGAAAAAATTTCTGTGTTAAAGTTTCATATATTTTCATAGAGAAGAGAAAAATAGGAATAACAGCATATATCTAGGAATATGTTGCAACATTTAAGCTTCAATATAGAATGAGAATTGTAGAACACAGTAGTTTGTTGGTTACTGTTCTATTTGTTCTTGTTTACTAATGATAAGTTTTAACTATTATTTTTCTGGATTTTTTAACTTGTTTTCTTACAGTCTTGATTTCAGTCTCTTGGTTATAGTATGTACAATTATCTGGCTATAAGAACTGTATGCTGTTCTGTAGTTAGAGTTTTCCTGCATGGCCTGGTCAGGACAAATCTCTCTTACCCGCCAGTCCCACAGTTGCTCAGACCCAAACAAGTAAACACACAGAAACTTATATTGCTTACAAACTGTATTGCTGTGGCAGGCTTCTTGTTATCTACTTCTTCTATCTTAAATTAACCCATTTCTGTTAGTCTATACTTTGCCACATGGCTTGTGGCTTACCAGTGTCTTTACATGTTGCTTCTCATGGTGGCAGCTGGCCGTGTCTGTCCCCAGCCTTCCTGTTCCCAGCCTCCTCTTCTTCCTTTTCCCGCCTACCCTATCCTTCCTGCCTGGCTACTGGTCAATCGGCACTTTATTTATACAGAGTGATATCCACAGCACTGTTCTTAACATAACACATTCCCCTTGGATGAGACAGAGAATAAAGAGAAAACGTAAATTACTGGTTCCTGTTCCTAAACTTGCTTAATTATTTATAGATAATTTTTATTTCTTTTACTTAATCATTTGTAAGTTGCATCAAAGAGTTATTTTAGTCTTCATAAAACTTGATTCCAAGTTATTATTAATCTATATTAAATAATTTGTGAAAGCATCTTCATATTTTTTGTTGAAATATATTTAATACTTATCTAATATTTTCATATTTGAGTAACATTTCTTAAGTTATAATTATAAGTTAAGTTGTGATTCTTGTCACGAACTTTTCTAACAATGCTTTTTATTAAATTATATATCAGGAATGTTTAGATGAAGCAAGTGTTGAAGTAATTGGAGTGTTGTTTATTACAAATAGTTTTTTTTCTGCCACTCAGTTAAATGTGTTAATGGAATGACAAAGTGAGAAACTGGTTTTGGTTGAGCCAACCTAATCAATGTTTATTAACTTTTATTCCACTGAATGTGCATCAGACTGAATTATAATGTATATGCTTATGGGAACAATAACTGGCATAGGAAAGAACCTTTAAAATTTGGTGCTTTGACCTCTTCTCGTAATTGCGTACACCACCACATATCAATGTTTTTATCAGTCAACTGTGAATTCTCATCTTACAGGAATATAAAATAAGTGGATGTTTAAATTTAATGACTTGGTGTTTATTTTTTCTAAAAGCCACCATAAGTATTTATTAACAGTTGATATTAAACATAGTGGAAAACTACATTTAAAATGAATTCAAGAAATACAAGGTGAAAAAATCCCCTGGAGTATTGAATACATAGTATTTGGCAATCTGAAAAAATTCCCACTATGTGGTAGTAGCATATGTCTTTAATCCCAGTACTTAGAAGTCTGCAAGCAGGCAGATATCTCTTAGAGGCCCACTTTGTCTACAAAGGGAGTTCCAGGACAGCTAGAGATGCTGGAAGCTCTGTCTCAAAAAATTAGAGAATAAAAAAAAAAGAAAGAAAGAAAGAAAAGAGAAAAAAGAATTTTACTTTTTCAAATTCAGTTACGTCTACTACTGCATTAAAAAGTAGTATTTTTAAGAATGCTCTATGTTCATTTTTCTGAGTCATAGTGTGATTTTTACTTCTGAAAACTGAATGTCAAATAACCTATTACATATTAAAAATTCATATACACATATATGCATAATGTTTATGCATTAGTTCATGGAAAGACATGTCTGAACATTCTATTTACATTGTTTGTAAGTTGGCCCTTGTAAATTTATTTTCCAAAATTTATGTAACTCATCAAACAAAGGTATGTGATCGCTTCAAGGACTTGGCTACTCATTAATCCTTTCAAGGGCAAGGCATAGCAGTGTAAACTCTGTAATGCCTTGCAAGTATTTATTCACATTTTTTAAATGAAATAAGACAATGTTTCTCTCTGTTTCAAAGTCCCAAACTGCATGCCACTACATTCTTTGTGAATTTTTTTAATCAAAGTTGTTGGAGGTAATTTCACTGATAATGGCTCCAAGCAATCTGATACACTTAAAAAATAAATTTCATATTTTAGACATGCTTCCCACATGCATTAGCCATAGTTCCATAGGCTTTAATTTGTTGTTAGTGACACAACCTTAAAGATTATGGATGTTGTTTTAAAAGAAGACAGAAAGGGGCTGGAGAGTGGTTCAGAGCACTGACTGCTCTTCCAGAGGTCCTGAGTTCAATTCCCAACAACCACATGGTGGCTCACAACCACCTGTAATGAAATCTGGTGCCCTCTTCTGGCCTGCTAGGACACATGTAGGCAGAACACTGTATACATAATAAGTAAATTTAAAAAAAAAAAGAATTAAAAAAAGAGGACAGAAAAATAAGGTTTTGCATTGATTTTTCAACTAAGGCTTTATGATTCTAAGTCCTTACCATTACCCTTAAAGGTATTTATGAATTTTTAATTTCTAACAAGATATAGGAATGACTGCATAATACTTGGATTATAAATGTCAAAACCAGCACAAATGTATAAAATAACATGCTTAAATGTTTATTTTCTACATTTTTGATATTAATATTTGGAGTAACTGCATGTCCTTTTAAAAAATCATTTTTCTTTTAACTTTACATGATATAAAGTTATGAAATATTAAAAATTTAAAATTAAACTGTCATTGAAATTGAACATCATCTGACCACTAGTTGCTGGATGAAGCTTCTCTCATCACAGTTAGGCTAGGTACCAGTCCTGCAGAATGGTGGAGATAGGATTGTAGGAGCCAGAGGGGTCAAGGACATCATAAGAAAAGTGACAGAATCTAAGGGCTGGAGAGATTGCTCAGAGGTTAAGAGCACTGACTGCTCTTCCAGAGGTCCTGAGTTCAATTCCCAGCAACCACATGGTGGCTTATACCCATCTGTAATGAGATCTGGTCCCCTCTTCTGGCCAGCAGTCATACATGCTGTATACATAATAAATTAATAAATCTTAGAAAGAAAGAAAGAAAGAAAGAAAGAAAGAAAGAAAGAAAGAAAGAAAAAGAAAAGTGACAGAATCAGAGACTGAACCCACAATCAGGGATCCTGCATGGAACTGACCTAGACACTCTGCTTATATGTAACAATTGTGTAGCTTTGTCCTCTTGAGGAACTCCTAACAGTGGGGACAGAGGCTGTCTCTGACTCTTCTACTGGCTTTTGGGACCCTACTCCTCACACTAAGTCACCTTGTCCAGCCTTTTACATGTGGAGGTGCTTAGTCTTACTGCATCTTGATAAGCCATGTTTTGTTGATACTCATGGGAGACCTGCCCTTTCCTAAACAGGAAAAGAAGAAGAGTGGATTGGGGGTTGGAAGAGAGGGGAGTTGGGGGAAGGTAATGGGAAGAGAGGAGGGAGAACTGTGACTAAGATATACAATAAATAACCAACCAACCAAACAAACAAATAAATAAAAGAAATCAAACATTATCGGCTTTGAATTAATATTTGCAGACTAATGTAAGAAGATGGATTGGAATCTGCCTCTTGTAGCTTAGTTACAGAAAAGAATCAAGATAAACATGAGACTCTATTCCTCGAAGAAAATGTAAGTAAAGGGAAAAAAATCCAATATCAAATGATCATCCACGAAAGTATGCATACATTAAAGCATGCATACAATTAAAATTAGTGAAAAGTGTGTGTGTGTGTGTGTGTGTGTGTGTGTGTGTGCATGTAATGAAGATTAGTGGAAAATGAGCCCATGAAATTGAAAGAGAGAAAGGAAGATATAAGGAATGGTATGGAGGGAGAAAGAGATGACTAAACATAATGCTATTATATAATATTAAAAATAAAAGAACATATTTTTAAACATATTTTTAAAAAGAACCAAATCATGGTGTGTTGGTTGCAAAGGCAATGGCCCCCAAATGAAGGGGTGTTATTAGGTGGTATATCCTTGTTGGAGGAAATGTGTCACTGTGGGGGCAGGCTTTGAGTTCACTTTTGCTCAAGCTTCCTTCAGTGTGACAGTTGGTTGACTTCCTATTGCCTGCATGCCACCATACTCCCCACTATGATGACAATGGACTGGACTTCTGAACTCTAAGCAAGCTACCCCAATTAAATATTTTCCTTATAAGAATGTCTATGGTCATTGTCTCTTCACAACAACAAAGACACAAACTAAGATAGAAGTTTGTATCAGAGACTTGAGTATTGCTATGGCAGTCCTGACTATGTTTTTAAAGGAATTTGGAGTTTGATACTTGGGGTTATGAAAATAGTGGAATACTTTAAGGTATGCTTAAGAGGCCACACTAGTAAAATCATTCAAGACTTGTGCTGTGTATGATTTCATGAACTGTAGTGGGCTCACTCAAGAGCTTCCAGAGAAGAAGAATTTAAATATTTTGCCTAGAGATCATTCTTCTGATGGTTTTTTCTGAAGAGCGTGAATGCCTTTTGCTCTTATCTGAAGAGTCTGCCTATGGATAATGTGAGAGTGTGAGATTAATTTTGACAGAAGAAATCTCCACACAGCCTAGTATAGACTCTGTCATGTAGTTTTTAGTGATAACTCTAATGAAGATTTATAATGAAAATGAGCAAGCTGAATAGGGTAAATTTTGGGAAGAAAAAAAGCACCAGGAAGTGGAATGGAACAAAATCCTAAATTCAGGGAGATAAATAGATTAAGAAATTTAATAAAGGGAGTGGTGACCTCAGGGCAAGATCCTACACAGCTAAATTTCCAACTTGTGAAAAGGAACTAAAGAAAAGCTTAGAGCTCGGTGTGGTGGGGGCAAACCTTTAATCCCAGCACAGAGAAGACAAGGGCTAGCTGATTTCTGAGTTTGAGGCCAGCCTGGTCTAAAGAACAAGTTCAAGGAAGCCAAGCTTACATAGTGAGGAAAACAGAGAGCTGGTAAAGATATAATTAACCAAGGGGGCCATGTTTCGTCCCTACTGTACTGGGTGGTTTGGTGTGTCAATTTGACACAAGCTAAGAGTCATTAGAGGAAAGAACTTAAGCTGAGGAAATGTTTCCTTGAGATCCAGCTGTAAGGCATTTTCTCATTTAGTGATCAATGGGGAAGGACCCAGCCTAAGGTAGGTAATGCCATCCATGGGCTGTTGGTCCTGGGTTTTATGAGAAGTTGGACAGATCAGGTCACAGAAAACAAACCAGTAGATGACACTCCTCTGTGGCCCCTGTATCAGCTCCTTCCTCCAGGATCCTGCTCTATTCAAGTTGCTGTCCTAATTTCTTTCAGGGATGAACAGCAACGCTGAAGTGTAAGCCTAATAAACCACCCTCATCTCCCCAACTTGCTTTTTGGTCATGGTGTTTAGTCACAGCAATAGAAACCCTAACTAAGACACCCAGTCAGCAGCAGAACTTGGCAGCTTCAGCATGTGGTTTTGGCTTTAGAGTGAAGGATAGAAGAGTTACAGAATAAAGGAGTTATGGAATAAAGTCACTGAGGCTAAGCATGTGTAAGGGGTGTCCCTGAATAGAGGTTTGCTAAGAGGTCACTGCATGAAGCTGTGTAGTTAAAGCCTGCATTGCCTTGGACAATCCTGATGTTAGCAATGCCAGAGTCATGGAAAAGCTGCCAAGGAGAGCTGCTAACAGGGAGTGGAACCAATCCATGAGAAAGAAGTGTGTTGCAGTCAAACCTGAATGGAGTTGGAGATCTGAAGAGCATTTTGACATTAAACATGGAGATGCTGAATTTGAAGTTTACCCAGCTGTTTGTTAGTATTGTATTTGTCCAGTATTTGCTCCTTATGCTCCCTTCCCTGCATTTTGGAATGGTAATGTATATTTGGCCATTACATGTAGGAAGTATGTGATCTGCTTTCTTGTTTTGATTTTATAGAAGATGACAGTTAAGAGATTGCATGAATCTCAGAAGAGACTTTGGACTTTGAAATAAGTTTGAGACTGTTACAGACTATGGAGACTTTTGAAGTTGAACTAAGTTAATATTTTTGTTTGTTTGTTTGCATTATAATATGGCTACTCTCCTTTGGGAGCCAGGGAGTGGAATGTGATGTTTTGAAAGCAAATGGCCCCCAAAGGGAGTGGCACAATTAGGAGGTGTGGCCTCATTGGGGGAAGCATGTTACTGTGGGAGTGGGCTTTGAGGTCTCTTTTGCTCAAGCTTCCCTCATTGTAACAGTCAGTGGACTGTTGTGACCGCTTCGACCAGCAAGGATGACGCAACACCGGAGCTCTTCTTTAAGCAGTTTATTCAGGACCTTGTTAGTAGTGATGTCTCCCCCTGGGCAAGCCTCTCCCAGCCCTTAAGTAGGTCTGGGCTACCAACCCCAGACAGCCACGTGGGCACTATCCAGCAGCACATGAATCCAGCCATAGCCAAATAAGGAGCTGTTTACCACAAAGAGTACTTGCCATCAGGAAGGCAGAGGGTGGAAGCCAGCGCTATCTTTAAGGTGCGGCTACACGCAGCTCTCTACAGTGGACAGACTTCCTGTTGCTTGCAAGATATAGCACTGTCAGCTTCAGCACTACATCAGCCTGCTCATTGCTATGCTGTCCATCATGACAATAATGAACTAAACCTCTGAATTGTAAGCAATCCACCCCAATTAAATATTTTCTTTATAAGAGTTTCTGTGGTCATGGTGTCTCTTCACAGAAATAAAAATCCAAACTAAGACGCATGATAAGATTTTTGAAATTTTAGGCATAGAATAGCCAGGATGGGCTTCCAATTAGCTTCAGGCCTCATCCCTCCAGGGTCAGTAGCTGCCAGGAAGGTGCTATTCCTTCCTAGAGAGCAGCATCAACAGAAACAAAACTAAACAGAGACTGACTAGGATGCAGAGGTGGGACTAGTGGCTGTTTACCCCTTTGGAAGAAGAGGTCTATAATAATCAAGGATATGGAGACTCTAGCAGTGCAATCATGTCATTAGAAAACATGACATGATCCTAAAGTTTCATGAAATTACCTGAGTGGGTAGATGAGAACATAGGAATGTGAGAAGTAACATAAATAGGACAGATGAGTCAGCAAAGAAATGACTAATATATAGACCTATAAAATTGAAAGACAAAAACCTGTACATCATTTAAAAAGTTAGTTCAGTAAGGATTTGATTCAATGATTTTCAAAAGACAAAGCAAAAAACAATCAATAAATGTTTGAAAAGCAATGAACCATGGAACAGGAAAAAATGGGATCAATAAGAGAAGACAAGTAGCCGGGAAGTTGTGCAGCACGTCTTTAATCCCAGCACTCAGGAGGCAGAGCCAGGCAGATCTCTGTGAGTTCAAGGCCAGCCTGATCTACAGGGCAAGATCCAGGACAGGCACCAAAACTACATAGAGAAACCCTGCCTCAAGAAAAAAATAAAAGAGAAGACAAGTAAACTGAAGACAATATTGACATAAAATATAGATTAATTTTTATTCTAGTTTAAATATATTATAAAATATGGAGAATTTTCTAGTGTAGTCATCATTTCTATTAATACTAAATTAATTAGGCAAATATTCTATTTTCTTCATTGTGAGAAAAAATCACATATATATTAATAATGTGTATTGCACAGAAAGCTTAATAACTAATTTACCATTTTAAGTATGCATTATAAATATGTATTTTTATTTTTTTATTTACTTACTTACTTTCAAGTCAGAGTTTCTTTGTGGAGCTTTGGAGCCTGTCCTGGAAGTCACTTTGTAGGCTAGGCTGGCCTGGAATTTACAGGAGGCCTGGCTCTGCCACATGAGTGTTGGGATTAATGGCGTGCTCCATTTCTGTCCAGCATATACTTATTTTTGTTCTTAATTATCAAATACTTGATAGTTTTCTTATAACACAAAATAGTTACCATGAATAAAAGGCAATGATATGCAAAACTGTTTCTGAATATTCAGGCACAAAGATTTCAATTTACCTGTGGGTTAATTTATACTGACATCTTTTTAAAAATATAAATCACTAAATTCACTGTAGAAATATTTCAGAAGAGAGATTAGAAATAGAAGGAACAAGAGTAAACAGCACATGTCATTTTGATGAAGTCTGTCTTGGGATATTATAAAATTGGTGATTAGACAAATAATATTAAAAGAGAAACAATGATTTTGTTCTGCCCATGTTGCAGTGAATTTCAGTGCATTTTACTCTTTAAATACTGTTGTTATAATTGTGTATGTATGTGAATAAATTGGCGGCATGTGTGCATGCATCATTGCTGCGAATGGTCAAAGTACAACTCTGTGAGGTCAGTTGTCTCCATTAACCTTTAAGTGAGGTCCGTCATTGAACTCAGGTTGTCAGCATTCAAAGACAAGTAATTATTTGACTGAGATATATCTCAATACCTAAAATATTTCTCTTCTCTTGTTTTGCTGTGGTGATATTTTACTTGTGCACCCCAATAAAGCTTTTTGGGGGAATCAGAGAATAGAGCCAGCCACTAGATTAGAAATAGAGGCCAGGCAGTGGTGGCACACACCCTTAATCCCATCACTTGGGAGGCAGAGATTCATTTCAATCTCTGTGAGTTCAAGGCCACACTCGGAACAGAGCCAGGTGTGCTGGTACAAGCCTTTATTTCCCAGTGCTAGTTAACCATAAACTTCTGGAGGTTTGTACAGACAGACAGGAAGTGATAGAGCTGGGTGGAAAGAGGAAGTGACGTCAGTGGGCAGAGAGAAGAAGTAATATGGCAGGGCCCAGTAAGGTATACAGGAGTGAGTATACAGGAAGTAGCTCTCTCTTGGGAAGAGAATTTCCTAATGGTAAGAACATGTGGCTGTGGATTAGTCTACTCCTCTGAACTCTCAGCTTTCATCCCAATATCTGGCTCAGGGTTTTTTATTCATAAAACCATTTAACAATTCGTGTTGCATTTTACTAGTGTGATTTCAAGGAGTGAAACAGAATTATAAACTAAACATAGACTAGAAAAGGATTGATTGTGTGAGTGATATCACAGATGACATCTCTTCTTCAAAAAAATCTACATGTTTTTAACATTTATTTTTTCATATTTTATCACAAATATTATAATTAATTATTTACATACTACCTACTGATTATTGTGATTTGATCATATATATCACACTGACTTCATGTTATTGTAACTATGGGAAAATATGCATCTCAATTTTGTTAAGGTAAGGGAGAGAGGAGGAAGAGAGAGAGAGAGAGAGAGAGAATCTTCTAAACACAAAATTGTCAAATAGAACTATTATCAAAGAGTTGACTTTTATAGGTTCTTTCTCTAAATGAACCATAACTGAACATGTAATTCTCAAAGGGAAAGCATTAATGAATATGAGACACATTCATCATGTGTATCCACTTCTCTAAGTTAGGAAAATGACAGTGAGTGGGTGAGACACTCTGAGATGTTTGTTAACATCTCACCAATACAGGCAGTATGTTCTCTTAGTTGAGACACCAATTGAGCAAGGACAAGAAGGGGGAGTTTTCTTACTGACTGTCTGGGGCACTCCTCTTCACACTCCAAACTTCAGCAGTTTGCATTCTTCTGTTCTCAGCCTGGACACCATCTCCCACCCTTCTGCTCTGAGCGTCTGGGCATATCTATACTGAGGATACACACAGACACACACAGACACACACAGACACACACACAGACACACACACACACACACACAACACACACACACACACACACACAGAGAGAGAGAGAGAGAGAGAGAGAGAGAGAGAGAGAGAGAAAGAGAGAAATACATAAATAAATATAGTAAATAAAGAACATTTTAAGATATAGACATCTTCTTGACCCCAAATAATTCTCTGTTATCATCTTCCCAATTCAATTACCAATTTCTTTTTCTGGTTAAATTTTATACAGAGAACTAGAAACAGTTTTTTATAATAGCCATTTTGAACAACAAAAATGTACACATGAGTCTTTCTGTGAGATATTTTAGACAACCTATTAGGTGAGATTATATAACATAAATATACTATCATAGCTGTTCTGCATGTTCTATTCTACATGCTTTGATTGTAACATGAAAAGACTGTGATCAATATTTTACTTCTTTATTTCAAAATCTAACATAAGAGTCAGAATATGTCTGTTTTGAATACTACATAGGGTTGGGGATTTAGCCCAGAGGTAGAGCTCTTGCCTAGCAAGCACAAGGCCCTGGGTTGGGTCCTTAGGTCAAAAAAAAAAAAAAAAAAAAAACTATCTAGTTCAACTTTACGCATTGTAGATATGATATAATGTGCTCTGGACAAAAGAATAAAATTTGACAGGTAGGTTTCATTTAGCTATATTCTCTAGCAGAGATCTTGAGATTTCAGAAAGTTTTGTTTCTACACATGAAGTAGCCAACAGCATGCCAGTTTCTTTCTAACGGTTTAAGAGGAGGCTGTAAGGAATGAATGACAATTCAGAGACAAGACAGTACCTATACTCTCATCTACACACAACAGCTTGCTAAGAACAGTGCATGACATTTTGTCCCTGGAATCTAACTCCCATCAGATGTTTCGGGAGCTGTCCTTTCTTGTTTCTTGGTTTCTTTTAACACCACTGCCATGCTCTGTGTCAAGGTGACTATGTGGAAACAATCCCAACACAAATCACATACAAAACTCACCCTGTTGCATAAAAACTTTCACAAGATACCTCTGGGAGAATGTACAATAGTTAAAAACTTAGTGATCAGCTCCTCCAAGGAAAGCATGTTAAGTCTGGTAACAAAAAGTAACTGAAAATGTGAGTGATGATTAAGGTTCATGAGTTAGGTAAGTTCTCCACACTGTGAGATATATGTATAAGAATAACCAAATCTTGATTCAGGGGAGACATTTTTTTTCAAGCTACATTTACACTGCTCTGATGGGAAATCTAGTTAGACAAAAGCAGGAAATGTCCTTCTTCATTTTATCAGTTAATTATTTTTGGTAGGGATGCTCTTGACACTTCCTGCTCTGGATTATATATTATATATTTTTTCTGGGATGATATTTTCTTATAGAAAAAAATATTCCAAAACACTTGCCTACTTATTATGAAGCACAAAAATATTATTTTAAGATTAATAATGTCTTAAATGTATTCTTTTTTACCCTGCAGTTCCATTCTATATTACAATTTTGTTGCTGTTTTGGTTTGTTTGCTTGATTTTGTTTTTTGTTATTCTTAAACACTATTCTTGTTCAGTTCATGTTTAGACAGCCATGGTGGTGAAGCTTCCTGGAGATACAATAGAAAGAGGCATTCTAACATGGAGAGAGGAGAGCTCAAGAGGAAACTTCAACCTAAAACCTCAAAAAGGACATATAGGGAAGTAAGGAATGCAGAGAGTGAGGGAAATTGTCTTCCCCAGGGAAGAGCACACCAACTGGATCTAATAACAAATGGTCAGCAATGAAAGTATATAAAAGTAATTTTACACAGATTCATAAGTTTATATTTATGTATTGAGGAATATATTTGTGTATGTATAAACTATACATATGGTGTGTGTGTGTGTTATTATTGGTATTTTTTGATTTTTTACTCTATTCTTTGGGGGGGGGGCTCACCAACCAGCTCCCAAATAAATAACACACAGAGGCTTATTAGTACTTCTGAATGCCAGGGATAAGCTTTCTTAACTTTAAATTTTGTCATCTACATTTTGCCTCTGGGCTTTTCCCTTTTGTTAGTCATTTGGCTAGCTGGGTGACTGGGTGGCTGACTGGCTGGCTGGGTGGTTGGGTGGGTGGCTGGGTGGCTGGCTGGGTGGCTGGGTGTCTGGGTGTCTTGGTGGTTGGGTGGTTGTATCGTTGGGTGGGTGTCTGGGTGACTGGCTGGGTGGCTGGGTGGTTGGCTGGTTGTGTAGCTGGCAGGGTGGCCCTGACATCCTTCTCTCCTTGTCCTCTTGCTCTTCCTTTTCTCTTCTCTTTTTCTCCTCTTCCATTCTTCTTCTTCTGCCATTTAGTCTCTCTGTCTGCCTATCTCTCTCTCATGCCCAGCTATAGGACATTCAGCTCTTTATCAGACCAATAAGGTGTTTTAGACAGGCACAGTAACACTGCTTCTCATAGTTAAAAAAAATGCCACTTAAAGGGATGCAACATAGCTTTGCATCATTAAACAAATGTACCACAGAATAAACAAATATAACACATCTTAAAATAATATTCTACAACATGTGTATGTATTTGTGTGAGTGAATGTGTGTAAAACAATTAAATGAAAAATAACATGAATTTGAAAGACAGCAAGCAGGGGAAGTTATATGAGTGAACTTGGAGGAGAGAGAAGGAGGGGAACCACAGATGCTTATAATATTAAAAATAAATTACAAATACTATTTTTATAACCTATTCAATCAAATATATCTTCCTTTAAATCACTCACACAAACTCCTATAAAATATCTAGAAATATTTTATAATTCACAATATCCTTTACCGAGTTGATAGATTCAAAACCACTGGTGTCCTGGCCACTCATTTATGTGGTCAAAACTGTAATATCCCTAGCTCTTCCTACATTGGTCAACTTGCTCTTCCAATAACTGTATACCATTTGTTTCTTCTAGCATCCAACATATCCAACCTCAAATTATTCTACAATGTATGTATAATGTCTTCTTGATCTGTGAATCTCATACCAGCCTATGACCTAAAGAGTACCTCTGACCTTCCCCCACCAAGAGTGAATGGCAGTACACAATGTGACAGTGGACAGTTTCAGCACTAGAAGCCAGAGTAAGTCCATCCATATTGATCAATCCTTTATTCCTCAATCTAAATGTCTATGAATATATTCTTCCAATTCTTTTTTACATATACTAACTCTAGAAATTCCAGAAAATTCTGGCCTTGTATTTAACCATTGCTATATCTTAAAATCTGGGTGTGGAACATGGCTTCTTTCCCTGATGCCTGGGTTTCAAGGAGGGTTAACTGTGGTTAACTTTGAGCACTGTCTGTATGCCTACAGTGGTGTCAGTAAATCTCCATCCTTAACGATGATTCTATTCACCAACTTTTTTTTAATACTTTTTTACTCAGTTCCCCAAACTCAACACAATGCATAATTCTTTGTAAATTGTCAAATAAGTAACAGAGTCCCTTTTACAATGTTTCAGTGTACACATACCCATTCTGAGAACAGGAACAAGTGAAAGAAGGAACAGGGCAAAGCAAACATTAAACTCAGCAGATCAAATACTGAACTCCATAGAACCATATCCAGCATTGAGACTTAGAGGTTTGTTTGTTTGTTTGTTTTTCCCCTAACCCCAAGTTGGTATTGGAACCTTGCCTTTACTTGAATTCTGTTTGTATTATTAATGTTCTCTGTCTTAAGAGGGCTCCACTTATTTCCTGAGGCTTTCCTTAGCAGACATTATATGCTCCTGGTATCACAAACACAAGGAACACTCAACTGTAGCAAGAGCTGCACTTTTGCACCTTATATATCGGCTACACAGGGAGACCTGCAGGGTTCTTGATTCTACCATGACATCAGTAACTCACTGAGACATGTGTGCATGTGTGCGTGTGTGTGCGTGTGTGTGTGTGTGTGTGTGTGTGTGTGTGTGTGTGTGTGTGTGTGTGTGTGTGTCTGATTGAGATAGAAGCCATCCAGAAACTCTAACTGTTGAAATTTTCAGGTCTGGACAACAACACTGCATGGATGATGCCAACCTATACTTTCAAAAGCAGAACACAGGGTTGACGTGAACTCTTCAGGAAGGAAAATATTTTAAATATATTTATATTTTTATCTCATTAATCTTCAAGAATTACTGCAAATTATACACATATTCTTCATGTATCTCGATTGTCACACTACAGAGTAGTTTATTTCTTGTTTGCTTCTAATTCCTTCAGTACTTATACTTTCTTTGCCCTCAAACTTACTCATAATGTTTTTGTTGTTTTCTGGAATATCTGCCAGGTTTTTAATAGTTTTTCTGTGGCCAGGGCTCAACACTGTCACTATAAGCTTGTCTAAAAGCAACAATAATTATGCCATTCCCGAGTGTCAGCGCCTTTAAAATGTTTCTGCTAGATTAATTAGTTTGTCATCTTTAAAGTCAGCTTTATTCTGAGTCAGAATCTCTGGGTATGGTGGAAATATAGACAGTTTTGACAGCATGTTACATAAGTGGGCAATAATATTCTTTAATCATATTAAGTTTTCCTTAATGCAGTCTTTTTGTGCACTTTACATTGTAGTCATTCTGCCTTCCTGAATACACACTAGAATGCCCATTAAACTGTGCTTACAGAAGTCTCTGTCTTCAATAGCATATATTCAAGTGTTTACAAGTTTATCTTGGGGACTTATTTTATAGTCTTCAGATCATAGTCAGGGACACATAACAATGACCATACTTCTTTGATCAAGTTTTATTTTAAAATTATACCCCTTTTATGTTTCAGATTATAAAGTAATTACATCATTTCCCCATCCATCCCTCCCTCTACCTCACTTAATACTCTCTTTTGTTCTTTTACAGATCAATGGCCTCTTGGTTCATTAATTGTTTCACACACACACACACACACACACACACACATTCTTAAATACATAAATCCAACCTGATCAGTCTGCATAACCTTGACAACATGTATGTTTTTACCACTGACCCTTTGTATATAAAAATTAACAGAAAACCATTTCATCCATTCTCAGAATCCCTTAATTACCTGTAGTTCTTTGGGTAGGTTTCAGTCTGCATGGCTTTCCATGTTTACTTTATCATGTCTGTTGTTC
This sequence comes from Onychomys torridus, assembly GCF_903995425.1. Taxonomy (NCBI): domain Eukaryota; kingdom Metazoa; phylum Chordata; class Mammalia; order Rodentia; family Cricetidae; genus Onychomys; species Onychomys torridus. The sequence continues at coordinate 56,628,475 of NC_050457.1, read as the reverse complement.
TTATTCTCTTTCAGCACATGACTGAGCAATCCTATTCATCATACTTTGTGGGTGTAGCGTCTGACATTACTACAAGACACAATCCCACAGCAAACTCCCCATCCTCTGGGTATTACAATCCTTTTGTCCTCTGTTCTCTAACATTCCCAAATCTTAGTTGTGACAGTGTTCTGTACTAATTCTTTTTTATTAATTAGCTCTATAGTATTATGAGAGGACAGCTTTCTGGGAGGGCATATTAGTGACTTGTTTCTTCATGGTAACGAGCACCCTGACAGGAGCAACAGTAAAAGGTAAGATTTATTTCCGCTCACATTTCTTGGTGCTATCACCATGGAAGGGAAGTTATGGCAGCTGAAGCCTGAAGAGGAGGTTCACATGTCATCCACAGTTGGGAAGCAAAGGAAGATAAACACTTCTACTCAATTGACTTTCTTCTTTTTATCCAATCTGTGACAGGAGTATTGGTGCCACAGTATTGGTGCCACCAACATTGGATGTGCCTTTTCTCATGTTAACCTTCTCAGTGTAATCCCTCCCCATAGTTATAACCATAAGTTTGTCTCTTTGGTAATTGTAGATATTGGCAAAGTGATAATTCAAACATCCATCATGGTAGTCAAGAAAAAGAATCTATAAAAGGAGATGGAAAAGTCAAGGCGTAGCTCTCAAGGACATGTACAATAAAAGTAAGTTCTTTCCCAAGCCTTACCTTCAATCAATTTATCCCAATTTTCTACTTGTATTTCGAATTCATCAAAGGATTTAACTATTAATTATGTCTGAGCCCTCGTGATTTATCGATCTCTAGAAATATGTATACAAACACATCTCTTAATCAGCTTGACTGATTTCCTGGGGTTTATCAATACAATTAAGTTAGCATAATAACCACAAGTTTTAATGCAAATTAGACTATTTTAAATCAATATATTTTCAATTTCAAGAAGGACTTATGTCTAAGATCAATCTATAAGGGACTACAATTTCCCAGCTGTGTATGTATGACATTATTCAGCATGCCAGGTCAGAAACAAACATCATACATTTTAAATGTACAGCTTTTATGGATATCATTCTCTTACATTTTTAAGAAGTTATTTTTTTTCTGGGTGTGCAAAAGATATGGAGAAACAAATTACTGATAGGTTATGGAAAGTCATAATTATTAGATTTCACTCATTGTCTTCGTTTGAGTACCTTATTGCAATGCTAGCCATTTTTTTTTTTTGAAAAGCATTAGCTGAATGCACTTACCTTATTGTAGTCAATAACTATAATGGAGTCTGTAATAAAATGATGAAACTCAATCTGATAAACTTCAAGTCCATTTAGGGATCATAAAATGGTTGCATAATTAGTATGTCTTTTATGCATACTAATGTTAAAATTTAATGTAATATTTTCTATATAATATTTTCAAAATATATCAAGACTTAAGTTATCAGGTAAATTAAATAACTTCACAAAAATATTGAAATATAATTTAATACTGATATAGTATGACCAAAGCACACCTATTAGATAGAGTATAAAGTGAAAACAGAACCTGCAAGGAATGGATATAAAAAAGGGTATTCCATGTCAATATATACTTTTTTAATTTTTTAAATTTTATTTTACATATCAACCACAGTTTTACCTCCCTCTTCTCCTCCAATTCCCTTTCTCCACCTCCTTTCTACCCCCACATCCACTCCTCAGAAAGGGTAAGGCCTTCCATGGGAATCAACAAAGCATGGTGCCAAAGAGCCAGCTCATGCACCATATAGGTGCCACACAAACAAACCAAGCTACATAACTGTCATGTACATGCAGGGGGCCTAGTTTGGTTGCGTGCAGGCTTGCTGGCTATCAGTCTAGAGTCAGTTAGCTGTCCGAAGTTCAGTCATCTGTCTCTGTGGGTTTCCCTTTCATGATCTAGATTCCCCTTGCTTCTATAATCCCTCCTCTCTTTCTGCAGCTAGACTCCCAGAGCTTGGCCCAGTGCTTGGTTGTGGATCTTTGCCTCTGCCTCCACCAGTTGCTAGATGAAGGTTCTATGATGACAGTTAGGGTATTCACTGATCTGATTAGAAGTGAAAGCCAGTTCAGGCACCTTCTCCACTATTGATAGGAGTATTAGATGGAGTCATCTATGCAGATTCCCTGGTACCATGTTTTCCCCTATCTGCACAATGCACCCCCCTCCATAACTCCTCCAATTCGACCATCTTGATCCCTCATGTATCCAGTCACTATTTCCTCCCCTCTAAACCCCTTCTCACCCCAAGTTACCCAGACTATCTTATTTATTTCTCTTTCCCAGGGCAATCCATGTGTCCCTCTTAGGGACCTCTTTGTTACCTAGTTTCTCTAGAGTTGTGGATTATAGTTTGGTTTTCCTTTGCTTTACACCTTCTGTCCATCAACGAGTGAGTATATACTGTGTTTTTCTTTCTGGGTCTGGGTTACCTCACTCAGGATATTTTCTAATCCCATCCATTTGTCTGCAGATTTCATGATGTCATTATGTTTTACTGCGGAATAATACTCCACTGTGTAAATATATGGGTATTTCTCAGAAAATTAGGAATCAATCTACCTCAAGACCCAGCCATACTACTCTTGGACGTATACCCAAAATATGCCAAATCATACCACAAAGATACTTGCTACACGACATTCATAGCAGCATTTTTCATAATAGCCAGAAACTAGAAACAGCATAGATGCCCCTCAACAAAAGAATGGATAAAGAAAATGTGGTACATTGACACAATGGAGTATTATTCAGTGGTCAGTGTACATTTTTATATAATGCTTTGACTGTCTTCAAGAAAGATTGTAGAATTCATAGACAATGTACTAATCTCTCTCTCTCTCTCTCTCTCTCTCTCTCTCTCTCTCTCTCTCTCTCTCCTGATCAGAAGCAGATAATTGTCACCAAAACAAGAATTTGGACAGATATCAAAACCTCTCTTTTAGGAAACAAATAATGTCAATAATCCATTGAACTTCTCTGAAAAAAAAAAAAAACTGTCTCATGGATGCTTAATTGCTCAGAAACCTGGCCAAGTTCTAATGAGATTAAAGTATGTAGGTGAATTTAGACTCAAAAGAGAATTAGAAGGCGATGGTATAATTGAAGATACATTCTGGTAAAGAAGATTATAAACTTTATAATGCAGAAAGTAAATTATGGTTATCCAAAACCTCATTTTAAATAGGAATTAAAAAAAAATCTCTAGAGGCTCTCAGAACAAGAGGGGGTAATGCAATTGTGATTGATTGTCCACTATTTCCTATATGGCAAGAACATATTGCTAAAAATACAAGATACTAGGCTAATGACATAGGTAAACAATCTGGAACTACACTTGAAGCCCTCCCTATGTCTGTGGCTGTGATACACACAATTGGAAGGGACAATGACATCTGCTAAGTGAGAAAAATCATCAACACTTTTGTGCACCTGTAAGCCCTGAGACCCACAAGATCAACCTGGCTGGGAAGATGTGGCCACCTGAGCAACAGTGATGTGACTGAGATGAGTGAGACCAACTGCTCATGGGCTGGATTGGAGATCTTCTCCAGAAGAAGGAATTCCTGCCTCCTACTGTAGACTTCATCCAAACAGGGCTAAGGAGGTCATCGACCGTGGAGGGGAACTGATTGTTGTTGGTTTGCTTACTAGACATGGTGTCCAGTATAGCATGAATCTTAAATAGTTCTTCTTAATAAAATCAAATCTGAGACCAGGTATTGGGGTGAATGCTGGAAACTCAGAGAAGCAGAACAAGCCACAGCCACCTCACCTCGCCAGTTCCTCAGGTGACCCTGTTTCCTCAGACTGGAAGCCTCTGAGTCCTCGTCCAGAATGAATCTCAGCTGAACTGCTGCTCAAAAGCCTGGAAGCTTAACCAGCCCAGTTCCTGGTTTTCACACCTTATGTACCTTTCTGCTTTCTGCCATCACTTCCCAGGATTAAAGGCATGAGTCACCATGCCTGACTGTTTCCAATGTGGCCTTGAACTCACAGAGATCCAGATGGAAATCTGCCCCTGGAATGCTAGAATTAAAGACATGTGCTACCACTGCCTAACCTCTATGTTTAATATTGTGGCAGTTCTGTCTCTGATCCCAGGTAAGTTTATTAGAGTGCACAATATTTCAGGGAACACAATACCACCACAGTCCAGTTGTCTTCTGTTTCTGTGCTTATATCCAAAGGTAAACACCACTCGCACACTTTGTGAGAGAACTTGTGTTCAGTGGAAGGCAGTGAATATGACAGCATTAGAACACTGACAGTATCTGACATTTGGATGCTCAGCCCTAAGCAGGTTATTTGTACCAATAGTGTAAGGCTCAGAGGTCATTGTGAAAGACAGTCTGAAACAGAGTGAGAAGACCAAAAGCACTGTTTAGAGACACTATCTTCCAGGCATGGGAAGCCACTGCAGTCATTAACTCATTGAGGCTGCTGCTCTGACCTGCACAAGACTAGAAAAAGGAGCCTACTCCTATGGTCCTAGAGACAATTGATTTAAACACAAAACAAGGCCAAAGGTAATGCATGTGAGGAAGAAAGGGAAGGGGTGAACAGGAGTGGGAATGAGAAATGACAGGATGGGGACCTAAGAATAATTAGACTGTGTCATGTACATAATGTAGTTAGAATCAATGTAACTAATAATAGAAAGTTAACTAAAAGGGATAACCAGTTTTGAAGGGATTTATTTGCAACACTTGCATAATCCATTTGAATAAAAATAAATAATGTATCAAATTAAGTAATAAGCAAATAATTACAGTGAGATCTTACACTGTAAGATCTCACTGTTATTTACCATAATTATAATTGTAAAACATAGATTTAAAAACATTACTTATTTCACACGTTGATGTAATCACATACTTTTTTTTTTTTTTTTCCTTTTTGAGACAGCATTTCTCTATGTAGCTTTGCACCTTTCCTGGAACTCACTCTGTAGCCCAGGCTGGCCTCGAACTCACAAAGATCCGCCTGGTTCTGCCTCCTGAGTGCTGGGATTAAAGGCATGTGCCACCTCTCTCTGGCTACACATACAATCTTACTTAATTTTCCTCTTTGTTAGTGTGCACTGATGTCAAAGACAAAAGCATACAAGAACGTTAACAGTTTTTGTAATGAGCTTTCTATTTTCTACCCAATTTCAACAACTTAAAATTTTATTCAAAAAATGAATTATCTACATTTTGAAAAATCTGAGACAATCTGAGTGCAATGTAAATGCCAATATGAGCAACGAGAAAATCCATGGTTGTCACAGTAAACAAGAAGAGTAAAGAGGATGCACACGGTTTATTTGTGGCTCTTCAGAGTGTTAATAATACCACGATGGAATTGAAGACATCTTTCAAAGGTGAAACTTTATTTCTGTTTACTATGTGTTATCTTATTTTGAACACTATTAGTTATGTCATCTATCATTGGGTATTTTCAAAAATTAAAACATAATTGTATCATTTTCCGAATTCCTCTTTCCTGCCCCAAATGACAATATAAGCCTTTACAAAACTCAAATAACACTGTGATGGTGTGGGTGAGAAATGTTTCTCATGGCACTGAACATCTGTATAGCCCATCCACCTTTTAGAGTGGTACATTTTAGCTGGAGTAAGTATGTCACTGGAGGTAGGCTTTGACATTAAAAGTCTTTTACCACTTCCAGTTCACATGCACTGTTTCATGTTTGTGTATAAAAGTGTCACCTCTCTGCTTCAGATTATGCTTCTCCACCATGTTGGATAATTATCCATCTGGAACCACAAACAAGAAAAAAGCTGTTTCTTCTGTTAATTATCTTGGTCAAGATGTTTTATCATAGCAACAGAAAAGTAATACACACACACACACACATAAAAATGTATACATGCACATATACATACAGGCATATATATGTATGCCTGTATGTATATGTGCATGTACGATTTTCATTGCCAGAATACTCATAATATGTGTTCTAAAATAAATTCACAAATTTTCCAGCTTCATGGAATAGCATATTAATGGAATGTCATTCTGTAGCTAATGGGAAACATAAATACCAATTTTTAAAAAATACAATTGTGATCATTAAAATGAGAAGTACTCCTGCATTATTCAATAATACTTTTTAATTTTAATTTTAATAATACAAAAATTTTGTAAAATTCTTTATAGAATTAAGAAAAAATATGCTCTTTGTCCTTTTAGACTAATTATTAAAGTTCTTTTCATAATTAGAACCTGAAAGTACATAAAGTTCTCACGCAGCTACGTGCCTGCTCATATAAATATTACTGACTTCACTGATATTCATGATTTACTCATATAACTTCTCTTGCCAAAGTAGACAATATACAGGTAATTTATACTACTGCTAAAAAATGTACATCACTGGTGAGAAGAATGCACTCATCTTTGCAAGGATCTCGACATTACTCAGACAAAATCACTAGGATATAATTGGAATGACTTACATCTTAGATTAAGAAGAAAGAAAAAATTCCATCCACTTCTTAACCTCATAATACTTACCATATCAGATAACTGAAGAAACTCAGAGATGAGAAGAAATGGGGGAATATAAAAAAACTGAATTACAGGAGAGGAGAACAGGCTCATTGGGTATCTCAGGGCTGTCATGAAGAACAGAGTATCTGGCCTAGGAATAGGCACCTGCTGAGAATATAAATAAATGCACACCCACAAAAACAAAGAATTTTAAAATAGATGTGGCATTCTTGTCAACTTTTTTGTTCAACAAATTGGGTCTCAGAATAGAAGAACAAACTTTATATTTTCTCATTAATATATGCAAAACATTTTACCATTATTTCTTAGAATATATATTGTTCTTAATTTGATAGGTAGAGGAAAAATTTTATAAATATATTTCTGCAAAGGGTTCCAATATATCATAGCCCAAAATATTTTGTCAGAACTTACTGGAAGTAACATAATTGAATAAAGAAAGCATTTAGAATATATAACATTACACTAATGTTGAAAAATAACTATAAATACAAACAATTACTGTGGTGGTATTATGTTCCCCAAAATATTGTGCACCCTAATAAACTTATCTGGGGTCAGAGAATAGACAGCCACTAGATCCAGAAGCTAGAAAATGGTGGCACTCATGCCTTTAATCCTAGCATTTCAGATGCAGAAATCTGTCTGCATCTCTGTGATTTCAAGACCACAATGGAAACAGCCAGGCATGGTTATACATGCCTTTAATACCAGAAAGTGAGCCTTTAATCCCAGGAAGTGTTGGCAGGAAGCAGAAAGGTATATAAACATGAGAACCAGGAAGTAGAATGTGGTTAAGCTTTTAGGCTTTTAGCAGCAGTTCAACTGAGATCCATTTGAGTGAGGACACAAAGGCTTCCAGTCTGAGGAAACAGGATCAGCTGAGGAATTAGCAAGGTGAGGTGGCTATGGCTTATTCTGCTTCTCTGATCTTCCAGAATTCATCCAATACCTTGCACCGAGTTTGTTTTTATTAATAAGACCTTCTAACAATTTGTACTACAAATGACATATTTACTTGACTGAAAAAGACATTCAATAGTTTAGTTTGGGTTATCAGAATTGTTATAATACTTTTGCATATATAATTAAGATTGCTTAATACTAATCCCTTAGAAATTTCCTTTGGACAATAAACACTATATTGACATATTTATCTCTGACCGATAACCCCATTAGCAGGAGACTGAAGTAGGAATATCAGCATAAATTTATTATCAGCCTGATTACACATTGAGTTCTGTTCTGTTCTGGGCAGTAGTGTGAGTAAGACTGATTTCTTAAGGAAAAGAAAAACTAAAAGATTATAGATTCAATCTCTCTAGCCAGGAAGTATTTGCAGCAGAATTGACATTTTCAGGCTAAGAGGACTGATCATATGTGCAAATGGAGGAAAGTCCTGATTAAAAATGTATATCTCAGCCTGTACATCTCATTGGTCAATCCTTCAGCAAGTTTCAGATGACTGTGCTTTTCTCTGTGGTGAAAGAAGAGAAAACACCCGTAATATTGAAATATAAATATATTTTGTTCCTAAGACTCTGTTGAAGTGTGTGTTTATTTTATTGTAGTTTCTTGGTAGAAAAAAAAAAGAGAGCATTCAAACATAAGAATAAAACCTAAAGCTGGGTGAGACAAAAGATTTTGGTAGCTTTAGCATATCCCAAGAGAGGTTAAAAAAAAAAAAAAAAAAAAAAAAGATTTATGTGGTTCAGAGTATTTGGGAGAGAAGATGAACTGAACTCTAGGAACACATACAACAAAAGCTATAGAGAGCAGGAAAAGGAAAAGATCTAGCAAAGAAATTTTCTTTTTTCATTCAGTACCTACAGTCAGAGCTATGAAAAGGATAAAGATGTGCTTGTGCCCAGCTGCTGGATAGACAGGGCTTTAAAAGCCAACTTGAATAGCATAGCAAGGGAATTTAGTTTAAGTGTGAGAAGCAGTTTAGTCTTTCACTAAAATTGAAGTTTGATATTTGTCTAAAAGTTGTTTTTACTGAAGAATTTACTTTGAAACCTGATGTCTTCCCTTAAACCCACATGTTGGTTGAGATACTTCTTCAGTATTATTATTGTTTTTAATTCTTGTTTAGGTTAGTGAGTCCTCACTTAATTCTTCATACTAATGAACAAAGAGAAAGAAAAATGGACTTTGGTGCATAACACACATTTTGAATCACAATCAAAATAGAGAAAAATTATGAAAGACTGTTTTTTGGAAAGAAAAAGGATACATGTACATTTTTTTTGCAAATAATTTTTGCTTTAAAACAAAAATCTAGACAAAGCTAGCATTGAGTTCTTGTTTTGTGCATATATGTGACCATATAACCCTTTAATCAAATGACTATCATGATATTACTTTTAGGGTTGAATATATTCTTTGGTGTGGATGTGTGAGAAATTCTTGTTAAAAGGATATGTAAATTAAGTGGGCTTCCCCAAAGTAAATCAGAATTCTACAGCAACTCTCCTCATAGGATGCAGCAGACAGAAAGCAGATGTGCAATCAATTGGCAGCTGTGATTCTGCATCTTTAATTTTTGGTTATAAGGAAGACAGGCAAAGTGGGAGATCCTGCTGTGGCTTCTTCATATTCTCCTTACCCTCCCTCACCTGCACTCCATCATCTAATCCATATCATAAATCTCCTCAAACACTAAAACATACACGCTAAGGATGTGTTCACAAAACTTTCTTTTATAAATTGAAATGGCCACTTGTCACAGGTATAGTCCTCAACACCTTCCTAGCTCTTCATGTTGAAAGGAACCATTTTCAACAAATAATTTACACTGTGCTCTATTTAAATTATGTGTGTTCAATCTCTTCATCTTGTACTAGACACTTTGTTCCTTATGTCTTTATGTATTAATAAAAGAAATATTTAGTTCTGAGATTTAAAAAATTTTAAGCTACAAAACAAACAGAAAGAAATAAAAGTTTCTAATATACTCAGAAGAAGGAATGATTCCTTGTGAACAAACAAGGAAAAGAAGACACATTTTCATATGAAATTGCTGATTCTTTCAAATACATTATTGATTTTTCAGATTCTATTATTTACAGTTTGTATGTGTTAGAGGGTTCCTAATATCCTGTACTATTTTTATAAATTTATTTTTTGTGTGTTTATTTATTTTTTGTTTTTATGGCAAATGCCACTCCAAATTTGCTATCATTCAATTTTCAACCATGTCTGTCTATACATACCATAAACAATCACCCCCACATTGTTTTACCTTGGATCCTTACACTTTATTACCTTAGTAATATTATATGGGTAAAATCAAACACATACAACTGCTTGTATTAATATGTTTATCATTGAAGACCAAGTATATGTGTATAGGTTTTTTAAATCAGAGTAGAATATATAAGCTTGTTATTTGCTCAGTATTAGAGAATTGGGACTCTACTCTCATGAAGGAAGATTATGAATGCAACCAGGGAGTTTTAAACATCACTAGTTTAACAAAGAAGTCTAGTTGTTAAAAACAGGTCTCTGAATAACTTTACCAGTTATCTAAGTTTATAAGCAACATCTCTTTTCCTGGCAGATGAAAAATATTTTTATATGCATGTATGCATCTAGTTTGGTGATTTTATATGTGTAGTTTTTAAACAGAAAATCAAATAAACATATAAAATATGAGAGGATTTAAGGACATTTTTCAACATGATCTTGTATCAGAGACAAAGTGTGTACACTATGTGCATATTTATGTTTAAACCACTTTTCTTGCCTGAACTGAATTCTTTGTTCTTCAGGAAACGTAGAATCAGAGATGCAATTTGTTTCCAAATTACTTTTTATTTCTTTTCCCTTTCATTATTCATTGTGCAAAATTGTGGGTTTCACTATGACATCTCACATATTTCTATAACATGTATTTATCACCTGCAATCTTAGTTATTGTAAACTGCTCCCCCCATGTTCATTTTCCTTTGCCTTCTAAGTTGATGCACTGTCTCCATTCTTTTAAATCTGTCTATTTCATTATTATCATTACAAATATACATACATATAAATATATAATCACAACCCACTGAGTCTATTAAGACTCCTCATATACGTATACATTGATAAATGACCACTTATTATTGGATAAACAATTTAATAGCTCATCACCAGGGAAGACTTATTCATGCCAACAGTCATTAATTGCATTTAGTTCTTCATCTACAGGTATATTTTGAAGACTTCCTGTACTAATTAGTACATGATATCTGTTCTCATTGTTCAAGTCTCATTTAAGCCACCATATTATGGGATTTCATGGGTGCAAATGATTTCTCCTGTACAGAAGATACAGTGCTACAACAGCTGCCTGGGCTGGCTCTCACAATTTTTCCACCGCTGCTTTCAGAGAGTTCCCTGAGACTTAGATATTTGCTATAGATTTGTAATTTAAAACTGGGTACCAAGGCAGATGTTCTCTCTGTTTTAATCTGTAGTGACGTTCATTAATGGTCTCCATCTGCTGTAAAAAGGAATCTTCATATAAGTGAAAGGTACATTCCTCTGTGGATGTAAGGAAATAGTTAAAATTCAGTTACTAATTGCTTGTTTTAAGAAAGTGGCGGTAGCGGAGGAGAATATCTGGACATGAGTGCCTTCAAGGGAAAATGGGGTGAAATAGGAATGTGATTAGATGTCTGCTCCACTGGAGGATAGCTGATATTTGGTACTGTAAAGGTTATCCAAACTCCATGGATTATCATATTCTCAAAATTCTAACCTTTCATTGTTATTGTGGTCTGGAACAATGACATCTAATTGCCTTTTAAATATTTGTGGTTTTGCCCATATACCTGGTCTGTTCTTAACTTTAGGCAAATAAATTTCTCTTTGAGTGGACAGAGGTCAATGAAATGATACATAATTGGTCAAAAAGTTGAGACTAAGGAACCAGCATTCTCTCTCTAAGTAGAACATCCATATTTACCTCACAACTGCAAAGGCTCAAGAAATATCATGGAAGAGGAGACAGAAAGAATGGAACAGCTGAAACGTGGGAAGGAGTGCTGTGAGTTTTTACCTTATAGAAATAACAAGACTCTTAGAATTATAAACACACAGTACATACCTCTGGGTTGCCTACTCATTAACTCCGTTGCATAAAGCTAGCCCAAATCCTACCATAGATGGGGCACGTGATCTCCAAACTCTTCCACAAACTCAGAGACTACTGAATATAACTTCTTTCTATGGGATGGATAATAATATTTATCATAGGATTTGGACATTGGGAGATAGCTCATGGCCCTGTGGGTGGCTTCATACCTATGCAAGTGTTGCCAGCTGGTGGAAGCCATGCATCTTCTGAGATCAGTGCAGGTGTATAAAGCTCCTTGAATGGCTGAGGCTGAGTCCCGTTGAGCAGAACTCAAGCAGCCAACACATACTGGATTTGGTTGGTTATACAAAAATTAAAAAAACAAATAAAATTAAAAAAAGGAAAATGACATTGTTGGTAGGGAGGGAGCTAGACAAGGAAGGAAAGTTAGATATGATCACATTTTATATAAATGTATAAAATTTTCAACAATAAAATTCAAAACTTAAAATTAAAAGAGGAGACAAACCTGAAATGGTGTGCCCTTGTCTTTATTAACTTTTCTAAGATTATCAAGATAATTTCCCTTCTTTCTGAATAGCATTTCATTTAAAAGTTTATTTGGGCTAAATTGATTTTAATGTCAAGGTTTTGATGAAATGAGCAAGATATTCTGGTTCAGATAATAATTTTGTGTCCTGCTTTAATAACTTCTTCAAAAATGGATTTTACCTGCATTGTCACTGCAATTCTTTCTTTAAATGTTGATAAATTTAAGATGTGCCTTGTGCTGCTATCTGAAGCATAGACACAGACACACAGCGACACCGGAGATGCAGACACACACACATTGTGTGTGTATGTGTGTGTGTGTGTGTGTGTGTGTGTGTGTGTGTGTGTGTGTGTCTGTGTGGACTTTACTTACACTACTACACCTTTTCATGGCTCATCACTTTTATTCCTCTTGATCGTTTCCTATTTCATTGCACCGTTTTTAATTTTTTTTCATTTTTCTTTATTAAGAAATTTTCTACTCACTCTACACACCACCCACAGAACCTGCCATCCTTCAGCCCTCCCTCCCTAGCCGCTCCACATCCCCACATGCCCCAAATCAAGGTCTCCCATGGGGAGTCAGCAGAGCCTGGCACACTGAGCCTAGGCAGGTCCGCCCCCCCCCCCCCCCCCCCTGCACCAAGGCTGCGCAAGGCATCACACCAAAGGCATCTGGCTCCCAAAAGCCTTTCCATGCACCAGGGACAGATCCAGATACCCCTGCCTGGGTACCCCCCAAAACAGTTCGAGCCAAACAACCATCTTCCATTTCCTGAGTGCCTAGTTTACATTTCATGGGCTTCCACTAGTGTGGCTGGTCGTCTCTGCTCATCATCCCATCATGATCTCAACATCCCCCACCTACACCACTCTTGGGCATATACCTAAGGAATGCTCAATCTTACCACAAGGACCTGCTCAACTATGTTCATATCAGCATTGTTCACAATAGCAAGGACATGGAAACAACCTAGATGCCCCTCAACTGAAGAATGGATAAAGAAAATATGGCACATATACACAATGGAATACTACTCAGCAATAAAAAATAATAATATCATTAAATTTGCAGGCAAATGGATGGAACTAGAAAATATCATCCTGAGTGAGGTAACCCAAACTCAGAAAGACAAACATAGTGTGTACTCACTCATAAGTGGATACTAGATGTGAGGGAAGGGATGGCCAGACTGCAACCCACAGCTACAGAGAGGCTAGCGTCACATGGATGGCCCTGTGAAGAGGTGGATGAGATCTACATGAGTTCACTGGGAGTGGAGTGATGGTGGTGTAGGGCAAGGAGTGGGGGATGGGAACATAGGGGAATGGGAGGGTTGAGCTGGAACAGGGACAGAGTGGGAGGGCAGGGAGGAAGATACCATGATAGATGAAATTTTTTATATTAACAGATAGTAATGTTAAAAAGTCTTCCACAAAGTATTTTCTGCAGGTGAGTTATATTTGTATATATACTTTACATTCACGAAAATCTATTAAAAATATTCTTCCACCTTGAGAAGGTGAAACATGTGTGAAGATAACCCATCTTAACTTGATATATGACTTTCACTCGCAGGAAACTTTTCATTTATTTTGGTTTCTGGTGTTAGAAATGAGAAGTTTAATATATTTGAATCTTTTATTTTCTAAGTAACATCTATGTCACAAAGCTTAAGAGGTTTTCTTTTTTATTACTTAGAATTCACAATTTTTACAAGGTATATAAAGATGAAAGATATTTTTAAATGCAGGCTTCTCTTATCTCAGTAAATCTTTACATATTTCTAGACTAAAATGTTTCCTCTAAATCCTGGTAACTTTGTATATTATTTCTTCACATCTTGACCTTCACATACTTGTTTGAAATTTCTTTAGAATTGCTGTGATGTTACTCACTTTTGTTTTCTTGCTTCTATTAACTCACTTATAAGAAAATATATTTCAGCATGAAATCAATCACTTATTAATGCTAGAAGAATGCACATATTTACTCATTTGTTATTTTTAAAGATTGTATCCCTGTGCAGAACTGACAAAGTTACAGTATAATAACATATTTTCTTTCCAATGGTGTTGTTTGTTATTCATTGAAGCAAAATGTAGTCATTCAACAAAGAGTGTAATTGTTAAATATTCATCAAGTTCATATGTGTTTTATAAAAAAGCATTTTCTAGTAATGTGTAATCATAAATGACGCTTTATTTTGTACCTAATTACTTGTCTATATTGTGGATGGGTATGTGCAAAAGTGCAATTACTTATGAAAGTCAGAAGGTAAAGGGTTAGATCCCCTGCAGTGGGAGTCATGGGCAATTGTGAGACCCTGTATGTGGGAGCTCTAAAAAGAACTTCTGAGTTTTTACAAAAGTACTACACACTCTAACAGCTGAACTGTCTTCTCAACATCAATGATGCCGTTTTTTTTTTTTTTTTTTTTTAAGCTGTGTGGTTACCTACTAAGACTTGAATAATATAAACTGTATTATTGAAAAAAGACACACAAATTCTGCAGTAGAGAGATGATTAAATAATAAATAAGTAAAAAAATGTATGGTATTATGCTGGTACATTACAATGAATACTTAAATATAATTTATTTATTTAATTTCTTTTTTTTTTTTTTCTTTTTTTCTTTTTTTTTTCGAGACAGGGTTTCTCTGTGTAGCTTTGTGCCTTTCCTGGAATTCGCTTGGTAGCCCAGGCTGGCCTCGAACTCACTAAGATCCACCTGCCTCTGCCTCCCAAGTGCTGGGATTAAAGGCGTGCACCACCACCGCCCAGCGAAATAATACTTTTTTGTTTGTTTGTTTGGTATTTTTGTTGTTTGTTTGTTTGATTTTTGTTTTGTTTTGTTTTTTTGAGACAGGGTTTCTCTGTGGCTTTGGAGCCTGTCCTCTACTAGCCCTGTAGACCAGGCTGTTCTAGAACTCACAGAGATCCGCTTGGCTCTGCCTCCTGAGTGCTGGGATTACAGGCGTGCGCCACCACCACCCGGCTTAAATATAATTTAATGCAAACACTATTACTAAAATAAATGTTGACATATTTTTTAGGAAATTTTTTAATTCATTTTACATACCAAGCACAGATCCCCCTCTCATCCCTCTTCTCCTGCTCCGCCCTCAGCCTTCTCTCCTACCCACTTCCCATCTCCTCCTCCGAAAGGATAAGGCGTCAAATGGTGTGTCAGCAAAGCCTGGTACATTCAATTGAGGCAGGACCAAGCCCCTCCCCACAGCATAAGGCTGAGCAAGGTGTTCCACCATAGGTAAGAGGCTCAGAAAAGCCAACTCATGCGCCAGGGATAGATCCTGATCCCCCTGCAAGGGACCCCTCAAACAAACCAAACTACACAACTGTTTCCTGTATGCAGAGGGCCTACTCTGGTCCCATACAGGTTCTACAGTTGTGAGTCTAGATTTCATCAGTTCCCAGGAGCTCAGTTCAGTTGTCTCTGTAGGTTTCTTCATCATGATCTTGATGCCTCATTGCTCATATAATTCATCTTCTCTCTCTTCCAATGGGCTTCCAGAGCTTGGCCTAGTGCTTGGATGTGGATCTCTGCATCTGCTTCCATCAGTTACTGGATGAAGGCTCTATGATGATAGGGTATTCACCAATCTGATTACTTGGGTAGGCCAGTTCAGATGCCCTCTTCACTATTGTTAATAGTCTAAGCAGGGGTCATTCTTGTGGATTCCTGACAATTTTCCTAGCACCAGGTATCTCCCTTTCCCTATAATATCTCCCTCTATCAAGATGTCTCTTTCATTGCTCTCCTCCTCCATCCCTCCCCCAGCTCAACTATCTTGTTCCCTATGTTCTCACCACCCTCCCCTCCTCTCTATTATAACCCTCACCCTCAGTTTACTCTGGAGATTTCATATATTTCCCCTTCCCAGGGTGGTCCATGTGTCCTTCTTAGGGTCCTCCTTGTTACCTAATTTCTCTGGAGCTGTGGGATGTAGTCTGATTATCCAATATTTCAAGAGAAATGAGTTGAGCATTGTTTCACATAGATCACTGGATTAAAATACTCACTCCTTGAATAGATGGATACCTTCAACTTATATTTTATGTGGACAGTATGTTCCACTTAAGCCTTCTTAGTCTTTTTTTTTTTTTTAATTCTGTCAGCAAAGTATTAGGAAGGGCAATCTACAATGAGAAATACCTTGTAGAAGCTGTAAAGTCTTCTGAAAGTTTTATGTTCTCTCATCTCTTGGAAGAATACATCACAGAACAGAGAAATGGGAACAAAAGTAATGATAACCCTCAGGCTCAAAATGGGGAGACAATGGAAAAGATATAGCAGGGCCAACTAAAGCATAACAAAGCCACACTCGTAATAAGCACCCTTGCTGACAATTTCTAGAATCATTCATCTCTGTGCTCCACACTTCAACACTGCTACATTGTAAAATCTCTTTACAGCTTTTGAGGATTGATGAACACAATCAATCCATGGAAAAGCTTGAGATCTCGCTGATATAAGTAAATAAATAATATCAGTTGTCAGGAAGAAAATAATAATTAAGAAATGGTAGCATATATTTCACTTGGTCTCATTTCTTTCTAGTTTGACATTTTTGGTTTCCTTTACCTATATACATTCTCTTTCTTTCTTATTGTTTGCTATTTTATATTCTTTGTTTTGGTAAATCTCAGGAGGTACAAATGCTTATAACTAATCCTTATAGTGGAAAGAGTTTATTTTGCCTTAAGGTTCAAGAGGAACAGTCCAAAAATAGTAGTTGGGAGGCATCTCAGAGTGGCCAGAATTATAGAGATCACATCTCAGCTTCCAGCAAAACAAGCGAAGGGGAGACATAGGAGTGGAATGAAGCTGTAAACTCTGAAAGCCTGCCTCTGTTGACCTACCTCTTCAGTAAGATGGTACCTCCAGAAGTTCCATAACCCTCCTCCCAATCGATATCACAATTTGGGGTCCATGTGATCAGACATTTGAACCTGTGTGATAACTTCTCATCCAGATCCCCACAACAAGCACACATGTCAATCCTATGTTTGCATCCCCTGTTTACTGCCCATTGGGTCAGTTTGTGCATGCAGGGAATGATGGGTGAACATGGTGCTCCAGGATGTTAAACATATACTTTGTAGCAGAATTACAGCCCCATCTCTAGTCTACACTTTTGATCACTAGCAAGATGTTAATTGCTATTTTTAAAATGTAACTAATCAGCAAATTCATCTGAAAATGTGAATGTTTTTGATGGGATTACAAACAGAGTAGGTTCACTCTAATAATTATTCAATTACTTTAATTTCAACCTTATCCTCTACAAGTGATAATAACTCCATGTGTCTTTCTATAGTACCTTCCTCTCTTTACTAGCTATAGGTTGTCACTATCAATTAAAAATACATTATAAAGGAATTAATAATGAATTTTCATATACTTTAAATGAATTCAGACAAATGTGAAATCTTGAAAAATATTTTTCATATCTTGATTCTTTCTACTTTGCCTGCTTCTTATATCTTAGTCTACTAAATTGCAGAGGGAAGGACTCCAGTTAGATTTATCAGCATATTCAAGTTCTATTTTCATCAATTCTGACTCATCAGGGTGAATGACATCCTTACATTTATATATCTAGCAAACGCTCAGGGGAAATCTAAGAAAACTGACTAAATTTTGTTGGGGAAAACAACTAAACCATAAAACATAATGGCCTTTTTACTTGGGAGTGTTTCTATTTTATAATGTTCTAGCTTATTTAATTTCCAAAGACATTCTTGCATTTTGAACTGTATATGACTCAGAATATAGAACACAAATTCATTTTGATATTTATGAAGTAAAAAACTTATTAGGACCAGTTATGAATAGATGCTATCATTAAAAAGATTATGAGAATTTCTGCATCTGAAGACATTCAGAGCTCTCAGAGTATATTAATTAACACTAAAAGGAAGTAAAATTTAAAATGATAATTTAATTGAATTCCATTATAAAAATTTTCAAATGTGGAGAAAAGATGTAGAAAAAAACCTGTAATGAGTATGAGGAATTACTTACTTTGAATTGGGCTTATTACATTAGAGGATCAGAATTCATTGTTTCATTTACTTTTAATAAGCTGCTTCACATTACTTTATTATTAAATAATTATAAGTTTTATTCAATTTCCTACTTATATAAATTTGTATCTTATAAGTTTGTTGAAAGTTTTATTGATCCACTTGGTGAAGTATCATTTCCTTTGTAGTGATGCTGTTAGTTCTGTCCTACAAGGAATGGTCTTAATACTTAAATCCACTGCCTACAGAAAGTACATTTATTACATTTCTGTACCCACCTTTGGTATTTCTTATCTTTTAATAGTTACAACATTAAATGAAAAATTGAGTTCAAATGTTCAGATTGGATGTCAACTAGCAGTCCCATAATTCACACAGAAGTGAAAATGTGTTAGCACAAAATTTTCAAAGAATTAGCTTTACATGTTGTTAATTAATGTAAAAATTAGTATCAAATGACTTGCTGTTAGGCCCTGCTATTTTCACATACAATTTCCTATAAGTTTTCAACAAGTCATGGAAATAATTTAGAACTAGATACTTAAAGTTATCTAGACAATATTTTGTCTATGTTAAAGCTCATTGGCCACTGTAGAAATGTAATATTGTTCTCCAGTTAGCTGAAATTAACTGTAACATTTAATGTCTATAAGGTTCATTTTGAAGTCATAAGTATATCAAAATATTAATTTGTAAAAGAATTATTACATGTGAATATTAACATGTAATTAAAGATAAATGAACATATTTGTATGACATGGACATAAGATAATAAATTAAGTAAAAGAAACTGAAGATGCCTATATAAATATCCCCAAAATAATTTTGTCCAAATATTTTCATATGTTATGGTAAAATCACATTTAATATGAGGAGAGATATATTATTCAATGAAATCACAAATACTTAAGTTAAATTGTCAATATTTCAAAAAATTGATGAACAATTTTGTGACATTAATTATAATATAGTAATTGTATACATCAGCTCTATAGAGAACATCAATTTATTTCAGTTATGCCAGTTTATTCTTTCATGTAT
The DNA here is from genome assembly GCF_903995425.1 of Onychomys torridus. Lineage (NCBI taxonomy): Eukaryota > Metazoa > Chordata > Mammalia > Rodentia > Cricetidae > Onychomys > Onychomys torridus. The sequence goes on along the minus strand of NC_050457.1, from coordinate 56,609,227 downwards.
TAAGAATTCCAATACAATTTATCATTCTTATCAGAGTATCTACAAAAAATATATTAAATATAAATGTGTACTCATTCATACCCATAAAAATATAGTATAAAAAACACCTGAAACTCAATTGATTAAACACATTAAACCTTGAACACATTGCAGACTACCAACCAGTGATTCACAATGATGAGATTCTATCATTGTCTGGACTCCATTATGCTTTATTACTGAGGCAAAGTTGGAATTCAATAAAAGGTATGGGAAAATAAATACGACCTCTGTTTTTCACTTATGCTCGGGATCAAATCCATGGCTTCATGTAAGGAAGGAATACATTCTTCTAACTTAGCTGTAAACTTATCCCAAATTTAGACTCTTCATGGAGTTAATTTGAAGGTCATACTTAAAACATAAGCATCTAGGAACTTATTAATTAAGACATGTGCTAATGCTAAACAGCAAAACATAAGCTTAATAAACAGTGAAAATTGGCAGAAAAAGAAATGAAGAAGAGTCAGAACAGTCTATTGCATTTTTGGATCAGTCATCTGAAGCTGAAAGTTTTTCTGTGTCAGACCTGGTCCACAGCTGCTCAGACCCAAGTGAACACACAGAGGCTAATTAAAGCTGCTCAGTCAGTAGCTCAAGCTTACTGTTAACTAACTTTTACTCATAAACTCAGCCTATTTCTGTTAATCTATATGTTGTCACATGTTCCATGGCTTTACCAGAATTCTCCTTGTCTGTTTATACCTCCTGCCTGGCTACTGACCAATCAGTTTTTTATTTATCAACAAATCAGACCAAGACATTCACAGCATATAGAAGACCCCACAGCAGTCATCCATAAAGCTGAACTTAATAATATAATCTAGCTGTAAGAATATTTAATGATACAATTTTTATAGTAGAGAAAATACCTATAATAAAAACATCAACTACAAATCAAAAATGATAAATTGATCTTTTAATATCCATGCAAATTAATATTTTGAAACTACTGAAAATTATTAGTGACACAAGGATTTTTAAGTTAAAATGGGATATGCAAAAGACAGAATAAATATTTTTAAAAGAATATAGTCTTAGATTTTTTGAATGAAATAATGTTATTAGTTATATTTTTCATTGTTGTGATAAAAGTCTTAGCAAAAGTAACCAGATGGACAAAGGCTTCATTTTGTCGCATAGTTTAAGGACACACTTATGTTAAAGTCTCTCTCAGCAGAACAAGTATGGGTCTGGTTGTCATTTTGAATTCTCAAGAAGAAGCAGAGAGGAAAGCATTCTGGTACTCAGCTCCTTCTCTTGCTCCATTGTATCCAGTCTAGCAGATAGGGTGTGTCTTCCTACCTGGATTAACCTAATCTAGAACGTTTTTCACATACATCTCTAGAGATTTATCTCCAAAGCAGTTTGAGATCTGGTGAAGCTGACAGTCCATAAAAATCATCACAGTAGGTAAGTGCTAAATATTAATTGACTTTAGATAGGAGGATGGTAGATTCAATTATGGTCAGTTTGAACACATTAATAATAAATCCAGACTCAGCAATTAATATGCCAGTGTCATATTAAGGATCGAAAACAAGGCCCTTCCCCTTTACTCATTCAACCAAGGGAGTGAACAGATTTGAATTCTTTACGTTACTCTCCCTGTCTCTTGTACTCTCTTGCATAAGTATACATCTGGGTTTGCCAGAATACTGAGCTGTGAGTTTGCATCTGTGTCTGTGTGTCTGCCCCTAACAAGGGATCTTCTCTCTTGTTTCTTGTATAGCACAGAAAGGACACCATAGGGAAGGAAGGAAGGAGAGACAAGTTACAGAAATCTTTAACAATGTTTTACAAGGGATTAAGGCACTAATTCCAAATGACCTAGATAACAAGTGGTGGTACAGATTGTTTATCAAGCAGTGCTCATGTATTATGTTCAACATTGAGGCTGAATATTCAATTTATAAGACCACTCTCAGTGGATATTTTGCATTTTCAGCAAATGGTTATCATGACAAATATGCATTACTCATGAGCTGGGGCAATAAAGAGTATATAAATTGGAATTACAGTTGTCCATTAGCTCAGGTTGTGGAAGTTGATTGCACGAGAAATGCAGTGAAAGCAGGTTGTAAGCTGGGCAGTGGGGGCACACACCTTTAATCCCAGCACTCAGGAGGCAGAGCCAGGCAGATTTCTGAGAGTTCGAGGCCAGCCAGCCTGGTCTACAGAGGTAGTTCTAGGGAAGGCACAAAGTTACACAGAGAAACCTTGTCTCGAAAAACACGCAAACAAAAAGACAAAACCAAACAAACAAAAAAAAAGTAAGATTGTGTTTTGTACAGCCTTCTTAAAGACAGGTTAAAACAAAACAGGATGAACACACAATGAGATAGCACACATAAGTATTCAGTTACCTCAATATATATTATTAACTTTGCCTGTGAGGTCAAGCAAAATACTAGTCTAGTAGAACATAAGGTATTTTTATTGTAATGCATTATGAGAGCTGAGCAATGCAACATTTGTTGTCTTACAATGTACCATGTTCTTACAACCATTCTATGAGATTGCATTGTGCATTTAAGTTATTATGTACTTATCAGTATTAATTGGTAAATATTTTCATGCCAATTACTAAAGGGTGATTATAAATAATTATATGTAAGTAGATAGGTATTTTTAGTATCTTAAAATGTATTATTTTTTCCTGTTTTAAATGGAACTTATTATTCATAATAAAAAGATGACTGTTCATATGTCACATATTTTTATGAATTACCAAAAGTTTTGTGGACTTAGATTAATTCATGTTTCTGATCATATTTTAACAAGTCATGAATGATGTTTTTGCCTTTAGTCTGTTAGCAAAATGACTGCATTCTTTTCAATAAAATAGCCTTTATGTATTCAGCAATGCTATTTTGTTTTTTTTTTATGTTATTATATCTGAAATACCACAAGAATCATATTTTTATACTCTCATAGATTCTGAAAACATTGAACAAAATTTTAAATAATTTCTGAGTATTTTTATTTTGAATTCTCAAAGGAGATAAACATATCACACAGTTGCTATTAGAAAATTGCTGGTCCTTATTTGCTTTGATTTTTAATTGTTTTGACTTCACATTGCTCGATGATGGCATATTCATCATTATAAAAAATTTTCTCAATATTGTCTTATTATTTCAAGTAAAAAAATGAAGAGGAAGCTTATTTTTAAATCTCTAATTATTTTGAAAATTTACATGAATTATTATATAATTTATAAGTAATAAAATTTAATATAAATGAATCAGATAATTTAGACTAGTCTCTTGCTGTTCGTAAGACAGATGGCAATGTTTCTAAAGTTATAAATATAAATTATAGTGTATTTGCCATTGGGTATTCATGTGCATAATTTCAGATATATGTGAGTACTTATTTTCATAAATATGTAAATATTTTGTTTCATCTTTGGGGACCAAAACTGTGTATTACATCCAAATAACGATCTAAAGGGAACAAATATCTACTGAACTCGGTTCCAGCATTCATAATGAACCTAATTTGCCAAACTAAATGACTTTCAGAATGTGACTTTTCAAAGTGAGTCGAGTATCACAGAAAGAAATAGAAGTGTCTGTATATTGATGCTGAAAGCATTCTGCATTGACATTAAAGTGAAAAAATAGATAAGAACAATTTTATAAAAATCATTCAAAAATTTTAAAAATTATTTTAAGATTAAAAAATTAATTAAATTACTTTCATATAAGATCTTTTTTTCTAAATCATAATGTTATCTTCAATGACATAGCTTTTTAAAAACTAATTATTTAGAAAATGTGAAATTGGCTATTCAAAACTTAATTAGCTCACATGAAAGGATTGTTTACATATAGACAAAAATCCGAAGATTATAACACAGATTAATGGCAGTCGATTTGTGTGCACCTAGCTGTGCCCTTATAAATCAGTTGTCTTTTAGAATTTCTGAGTTTCACAAAAGTTGACCTTCAGTGAACTTTATTTAGTGTCATGCACACAATGTCTCACATTCCAACCCAGAAGACAATAGATCTTATAAGATCTTAATGAAAATCAAATTTTTCTATATTCAGTAATTAGCTGGTAAAACTCATTAGTTGAGGACCTATAAGACTAGTGTTAAAGGTGATTAAGGCAAGTTAATGATTACAAAAATAATTATATATCCACAGTGAACTTCAGGATTATAATTGGACTGTCTTTCCCAGTTAATTAGATAATTAGCAGACAAAGATTGTTTAAAAACTTTGAGCAGTTGGAAAGTGACTTCGTAGGAAATCTCACATTTACATATGCTCTTTAGGATAATTTGATGTCACAGATCTTACAAAGTTAAGAGGCAACAATGTAATTTTCATTGCTCACAATAATTAGTAGTTATCCAATTAATGCTTTTGTTATTGGTTTCTTTCCATTCCAAATGAAATTTCATCAAAATAGCAGTAAACATCAACCAAACACATAAAATAAAATTACATGAATTTGTTGCTTGGTTGCTTCCAAATACTAAGTAAATACAGATGAGACTATGTTTTGATCTTTTACTTTTTCAAAGTATAAACTAGAATATGTTTACTAAATAATTCAACTGTCATGTTTTTCATTCAACACTATTTTAATTATGAACATGATTTGACTGTTTCAACAACCCTTAATTCTATGTGCCTGGAATACTGTCCTAAATTGAGACTCATTTTCATATTGCTACTTCTAAACCAAGAAAAAGTGTCCCTCATTTATTGAACCTTATTTATATCAATTTCTATCCAGAGAGCTAAATAATAGGGGAGAATAAACTGGTAATATCAGTTATACCCATTCACTTTTATTTATTTATTTTTTGACATAGGCACTCAAATCCTGAGAGAACTATCTACAACTAAAATCCCTGAAAATAAGAATTATTTTTTGAACTTTTATAGATTTTTGGAAATTTTAGTCACATAACAAAGTGTTCTAAACATTAAAATCAGTGAAATATTCATAATCACTATGCTGATTCAAATGTACCCAATAATATTTGTTGATTAAAGTCTTTATGCTTGGAAGACATCTATAGTTATCCTTACTTTGATATCTGTAATGTGACGCTATTCTTGTACAGATGAGACCAAAAGCCTATTAATCCTAGATAGGGAAATAATGGCAGACTAAAGTCAGGAAACCCCCCAAATCTATTTGGTGAGCCAAATACTTTTTTTGTGTGAGTAAATGTAAGAATATGAGTGAGAGGTTACTTGCAACCTAAGAAATGACTTAAGACAGCTGCATCAGCAAAGACCACCTCAACATGAATGTTATCACATTACAGCTAGAATCCTGAAGAGCATTATGAACCTGTTAGGATGTTCCACAAGTTGAAGAGTGTCTCTTCTGGGAGTTTAGGTGGCTGAGACTCTTCCAGGTAGTTTCACTGACCTCTGCTTCTTTTACGTTGCTGAGCTGGTTGGTCTCCACAGCTTCTTCCAAGAATGAAGGCAAGGAGAGACCCTGCGAATCTGATCAGTTTCAGGTACTTTCTGAAGCCTTTGAGTTATTTACATCTTGAGCTTGATGAACTTCCCTAAGGATGGAAAGTTTCATCTCCCCTTAAATCATCCTGCATCTTAATAAGTTCCCTATCTGTTTCATCTTGAAGAAAATTCCTGCACAATAACATGCAGTAAAACTTGGTATTTAAATATTCACATTCAAAGTTCATGAATTCACAAACAAACTCCAAACTCCTTTGTAAATAGCTGTTCTTGCTATCATATTCAACTAGGAAGATATTGATAAGTGGGGACCATATTAAAATTTTGATAGAGTGTTATAGGAATGACTCTTTGGTTGGTATTTTACGAAATAGATACCTTTTTCTTTGGACAAGGGAAAATTATATCAGGTGAATGGATTACTGAGAAAAATTCAGATATTTTTTCTCAAATGAAAACATTTGGACTCAAAATAATACAAAAACAAAGAGTTACACTGCCACGCCCACGACGGTGTCGCCCGCGTGACAAATGCCTTGGATAAGGTAGTTACGTGGGAAAGGGGGGCTCTCGGCCCTTGGGTCTATGCGCCCGGCGACCCATCATCAATCTGCCCCAATCAAGGTGCCAGGCTACACGGAACCACGCAGATCTGCTTGCAGAGGCTGGCTGGCACTCTGCCTTCTTCTCTTTGTAGCTGTAATTATTGCTGTTTCCTTGTATATTAATTCCAAGAAGTTAACTCTTAATGTTCCTGATGTGCCCCATAAAGAGAGTAATGATTCCTCAAAAGTGGCTTCAACACCCCCACCTATGATTCAAGCTCTTAGGCAAACAGTTCAAGAGGGTCTCTAAGTTTGGGGGAATTCATGAATGATTTAGAGCAGAAAGAACTTATGATTCAGAAGGACGAAGATTCTAGCGAAGAGAGAATGAAAGTAAAGGTACAGGCACTCATAGACAATCCACACGCGCAGCCGACAGCAGCTGTGAGGAAGCAGTTACAGGAATTAGTCATTCCTACAAGAATTATTCAGGGACAAATAAAATTTCTCATCAAGGGTCGATGGTGGCAACCCCCTAACTTTAATCTTAGATATAATAATTATTTAGAGCCATTACATTTTACAGGAGCTTATGACGTACATGGGAACCGATGTGTGAATCATTAACGGTATGAAAAACAGAATGGCAGAAGTTACAGTTCATGGAAAGATTAGCTAGGTACCACCCCCCCCTGGTGGCTTCTCACCTGCAGGCAAAGGTTAAAATATTTTCACACAAATGAAACCATGGTTAAAACAATGATGGAAAGGGTTTAATTTTGATACAGAACAAAGGTGTAGAAGGAAAACTACAGCTAGGGCTGTAATGTTCTCTGTCCAGATGAGGAACCACAAAAGAAAAAGTAAAGGCTATACTCATGAGGTTTGTTAATCATTCTGAGAAAATTGTGTGACTACACTGTTGATTCTATGTCTATCACCCTACTGGCTGATTGCCATGTTTCCTCAAGTCACTGTATAAAATTCACTACTTGGTCTGAGTCAAATTGTAGCAGCTTCACAACATACTCTCGATCCCACTTATCCTGAGTACCTTCACCCCGTTCTCCCTCGGTCTGGTGGTCTAGCTGAGATCCAGTCCGCAGCATTACACCATGGACTTATACTGACAGACTATGTTTTTTTGTTATTATTTCTCGAGCAACGTAGGATCATCCTGTGGTTTGTTGGGGAAACACAGTAACTACTGACATGGGAAAATGGATGGATCAGAATGGAAACTGGGACTTTCCTGGATGTGGAGGATCTGGAAGCACAAAGAGTATTCTCATTAGAGTACTGCTGTGAGCCATGTCAGAGCACTGGAGAACTGGAAGGGAAAGCATATGTATGTAAGGTACTGACACTTTCCAAGAAAGTCTGCAGTGGAGTCTGTAAAACTCTTCCTCCAGATGTAGTACAGTGGCTGTAATAAAGGCCAAGGTTGGATGTTTTGCTTCTAAATCTAGTTTAAATAATACAGGCAAGCATAAGGATTTAATAAGAATAGGTAACAGAGGACAGAGGAAAGACAAAACCCATCCTCTATTCATCTATCTCTTGATTCACTTCTGCTAATATATTTGCTGTGAGCAAAATGGTTGTAATATGGCCTGCTCCATATGAACCTTTATATGTAATTCTTAGCATGAGAAAGCAACATCATTTGTCTCCACAGTTGTGTCTCTCATCCCCTGCCCCCAACAAAAGGCATTTGGGTAAGAATTAACATGCAATACAATCATTAAACATAAAAGTATTATTGGGGGTTAGTCTTTGTTGTTTTCCCACAGTCTCAGCCTGATGAGTCCTGGTGTATTTCCCAAATTCTGAGCACACTCTCCCTCTTGGGACATCTCCTTTTGATGGATTTGTCATCTGCCTTCAGTTGTTTAATTTTCCAGTGGTCTCTGGATGTCCTGACCTGATGCAACCAATCAGGAGACATCTGAGATTTTGTTCATGTTCTGAAAAGCTACAAGCATAATTTCACCTCGATGTTAAAACATCAGGCCCTTTTTTAAAATTAGCATTTATTTTAGGTTGTGTCTCCTTTCAGGCAAATGCTTTTAGACAGCAGAAAATCCATTATCTTTTAAAACATTGTTTTTATTTAATATAGCTAAACAGTATAATAGTATGTGAGGATTTAGGTGGGTTTAAATAACCCCTATTTGTTTATTTATTTATTTGCTTATTTATTTATAAGTTGCCAATTAAGTATTTGTTGGTGTTATCCCACAATAACTTGACCCTGTGGATAGGAAGGGATTTTAGTAAAATGATCAATCTTAAAATTTCTCAAATAATTTGTTAACATAAACAGGACCACTATCTTTTTTTATTTGTAATGGATCCTAGAAAGGACTACTTGGGAAAGTTATGCTGCAGATATGACATAATGATATTTTCCTGGAGTCACCAGGGTCTCATGCTGTTCTTCGGGCTGTGCTTTGTACCTGACTTAGGAAGAAGCTTTGTGCAAGCTTCAGGTGCACTTTGAGCACTGATCTTTACATAAATGACAGCAGAGAATGTCCATGACACAGACAGCTGTATTTTCAGATGTCAAGGTTATGTCCATTTATTACTAATTATGCAATAGAAGTTTGAAATATTGTATAAAATTTGTCTTTTAGCTCAATAAAACAATGCCTTTAATAAACAGAAACAGACTTCACAGGTTTAATTTTTCAACAATGCAGTGGGCACAGAGGTCCCATGAGCTTTCAGTTTGCTTAACTAAGTATAGAGAATCCTAGAATTCTATTGTCTCATACTCCAATCTGGAGACTGAGCAGTTGGCAAGACAACCATCGAGGAGAGTAGCAAGGTCTCTGGACTCCTGGAACTGGAGAAGAGATTCTTAACAGTGTACCTGACAACCTTAGATTTGGAAGAAATTTGTCTGGAATATACACTTTGTAGGGCAAAAATTAGAAAGCACAGAAATCATCACTGGTGTACAAGAACTCTGAGGCAAGGGAGAGGAAGAGATGTAAATTCTGTATAACTAATGTGGAATTTGTTCAGGACAATAGTGACCATCTCACTATAACCTCCAAAATGATTTATTTGATCATTTCAAATCATATTAATATCAAAAATTTTGAGCAGGTCATAGATATTAGGTGGAAAAACAACAAAAAAAAACTTTTTAAAAGAGAAACTGTGGTGATATATGCATCCCCCAATACATTGTGCACCCTAATAAAGCTTATCTGAAAATCAGAGGTAAAAGACAGCTACTATATTAAACATAGAGGTCAGACAATGGTAGCACATGACTTTTATCCTAGCATTTGGGAGGCAGATCCATCTAGATTTCTGTGAGCTCCAGGCCACACTGGGAACAGAGCCAGGCGTGATGGCAAATGCCTTAAATTTCAACACCAGTTAACCAAAAGGTCTGGGGGTCTGTACAGACAGACAGGAAATGATAGAGCTGGGCAGGGAGAGGAAGTGATCTAGCTGGGTGGAGACAGGAAGTGAGATGGCAGGGACAGACAGGCATATAGGCATGGATATGCAGGAAGTAGGTCTTATTGGTGGAATTATTAAGGCCACTCCACATAGTTAAAAGGGAGGTTTATTTTGTGGGGTAACTTACAAATGAAGGGATAGGTTGCAGGGTCTGGGAAAAGTATGGCGCAGTCTGGCGGTATTCTCTGGAGAACTCTGCTTGGTCTACCTCCAGCATCCAGGGTACTGGAACCAAGAGAGGCCTCTCTTCTCTATTCTGGGTCTTCAGCATCTGCCCTCAGCCCTGCCTTGTGGGCATGATCATTATGGAAGCCTCAATGGGGGTTGGAACTTCCAGGCCAAGGCTGGAATGGCTACACACTACATGGTCTCTTTTTGGATGCTTAGGACTTGATGAGGTGATGTTGGCTGTGGCTTGTCCTAATCCTCTAATCTCTTGTGGTTGTTTTGTTTGTGTGTGTGTGTGTGTGTGTGTGTGTGTGTGTGTGTGTGTGTGTGTTTTCAAGACTGGGTTCCTGTGTGTAGTTTTGGTGCCTGTCCTGGATCTCACTCTGTAGACTAGGTTGGCTTTGAACTCACAGAGATCCGCTTGGCTCTGCCTATGGGTGTTGGGATTAAAGGTGTGTGCCACCACTGCCTGGCATGATCTGTCAGTTTTAACCCCAATATCTGGCTCCCTGTTTTTTATTCTAAGACCATTTAGCAATTTGTCTTACAGGAAACAAAACAGTTATTTATAAAAATTGTATTGAATTGGATTTAGGAAGAATTAAATAGCTAAGAAACTGAATGAAATATAGAAACAAAAAGGAATATTTTTCAGTTTTTAATCAGTCCTACATTTTTGGCAATTTCATTTACCTGGACTCGGTCATCCAGTGAGCAAGGAAGCAGAGCAGACAGAAGTGAGGGGGATTGATCTATCCTAAATATCTATATTTTCTTTTCATCATTTTCTAAATTATGTACTTATATAGTATTTGCATTGTATTAGATACCATAGATATATTTTTTAAACTTCATAATTGTATCTGAACTAAATGTACACATATTTTTATAACATTTTCTCCTAAAACTATAGAATGTCAATTATTCCACAAACAAATTTTATCAGGAATTATAAATAGTATAAAAGTTTTTTTTAAATATCCAGAACTATGTGCATGGGGTAAATGCACATGCAACAATTTCTCCCTCTATTTTAAAATAATTTTCTGTGAGGAGCTTGAACATCTTAATGGATATGAGTAAAGCAGATTTCAAGAGACTATGCTGTGCAAATACTGAAGCCCAACTATATGCAATTCTCTAATAGTTAGCCTTCAATATTGAATATATATTAATACATTTACATGTTTACTTGAATTAATATAGACATTGTACTGTTTTAGAAATAACCACAATTTAAAATAACTGAAAATCTATAATCTAGTTATGTTGATTTAGTGTATTTATCAAAAAAGAAATAAATATGATTAATAGTCAACTAATTTTCAAAATTCTTTTAATATGAAGATTTAGCCAGTGTATTTTTTTCTAAACATATTTAAATGATTTTTCAATTCTTAAGATTCTCTGGGATTGGGCTGGAGAGATGGCTCAGGGGTTAAGAGCACTGAGTGCTCTTCCTAGAGGTCCTGAGTTCAATTCCCAGCAACCACATAGTGGCTCACAACCATGTGTAATGAGATCTGGCGCCCTCCTCTGGCCTGCAAGGACACATGCAGGCAGAACACTTTATACATAAATAAATAAATAAATCTTTTATAAAAAATTCTCTGGGATATAGTTTAGAAATCCAAAACAGATATTTTTACTGAGGTTTTTCATAGATTTATCTTTGAATATGAATGGTGTTGTCATGACATTTTGTCGGAATATGTTACTCACAGAAAAACCTCAAAGAGTTAGTGTTGATACCCTTATTGCTTGAAATATGACAAGTTATTTTTGTTGTATTATTTCAATTATTTGTTCTTCTTTGTACAATAGCAATTCATAAAGGATGAAGAAAAAAATCTCCTTAAATCTCACCTGTACCACTGAGATGAAAAATAGAATAAATGACCCACTGTTATATGTCCTTGATTGAACCTCTAAAGGCATTATGAACATCCTTCAGCTCTCATAAACTATTTTCATCAGTGATGTTAAGGAGATCCACACATAAGCTCAACTTTCTATATCTAGAAACTTGCTACAAGATATATGGTAATTATTTTATTTATATATTTCCAGTGTTATATATAGAAGTTTTTTTTATATAATTGTATCTAATGATCTCTATTATTAATGAAATAATATATTCTTAACTATACCATCTTTTATTTAGAGTATTTTTATAAGGCTGATTTGATAAATTGGTTTTATTTTCACTGGTGTCTCCTCCTGAGACTCAAAGACCAGCCCCCAGCTTCCATCTGCCCCAGAACTCCCATTTGGACCAGAGGTGAGTGCCTGAACTCACACCCAGAGAGGCCCGCACCTAGGTCCCAGCCCTGGGCACCAGCCATTCCAGGGAAGATCTGCCCAACTTGGCCCCAGGTTCTGGCCATAGGGCAGGACTCCAGAACCCCACCAGGAAGGTTCCCCCTCTCTAACACCTTCCTGTGGACCCTACAACCTCCACACCCTGCCCCCACACCCATCTGCCAGAGACCCCAGCCACTTCTTGATACTTAGAAACCAGTCCCCAGCTTCCATCCTGCCCCGGAACTCCCATCTGGACTGGAGTCACCAGCTCCCATCCTGCCCCAGAACTCCCATCTGAACAAGATAAGGAGACCCCAGTACATACAACAAAATAAAGAGCAATACAGCATCACAAGAACCAAGCCTTCCTCCAACAGCTAGACCTGAACATCACGGAATGGAAGAAGTAGAAGAAAACAGCCTTATAAATAACATCATGAAGAGGCCAAATCATGACTTCATTTATGAATTTGTAATCATTTACATATGAGATAGGTTTATTCTATATTATCTTATTGGGACACTGTTACATAATGTACTAAAATTTGTTTATGTTTTCCCTGTTGGTGTAAGCTGCATATTATCATTTGTATTATGTAAATGAATGTTTGTAAACTTACCTGATTCTTCTTTTTAAAGGCTTTTAAATTATTTTATGTTTATGGCTGTCTTGTGTGCATGTACACCTGTGTACCACTACTTGTCTAATGCCTGTGGAAGACAAAAGAGGGTGTTGGGTTCCCTGAAACTGTATTAACAGACAGTTGTGACCCACCATGAAGGTGCTAGGAACTGAAATCTGGTCTTCTGGAAGAGTAGCAAATGCTCTTAATTGCTGAGCCATTTCTCTGCCTCTCTGATTATTTTCTTAAGACTAGTTACTAGATTCACTGTAGAATACACATCTTTAAAGGTTTTTACGATGCTAAAGTTTCTCTGTAGAAATGATAAAGTAATTCAAATGCCACTTGCAGATATCTATGAAAACACAGAGTTCCCTAATGCCATGTAACAATGTCTGTTATCTGTATCTTGTTTCCAGCCATGGACTCACATAATAATATTGCTTTGTATATTATTATTTAAGGATACTGACCATTTCAATCACTCAGGGGTTATATTTTTGTACTATTTGTTAATTTTTCCATTAATATGTCCTAAATATTCATAATAATAAAATGGCTAGAATATTTTTAAAAATAATCCAGATGAAAATGATACAAATGTTACCCAATATGCAGATAATTACATATTTTGCAAGTGTTAGTATTCTCAGTCACTCTGAACTGCTTCCTGTTATTTTTTCAATAAATAAAGTTTTATTATATGATTCAGTCTTTTGTTTCTTTTCTAACCTACAGACATAGTTCTTCCTATGCCTATTCTCCTGTAGTAGTTACCCATGTCTTGGTATTATAGATAATTTTATAGTTAAAATACAGATATCTTCCTTCTGTAAGTCATTTATGAATATTATGTTCATATTTATGGACAAAGCTGTAAAATATTTACATAGTGATTAATTTATTAATAATATACTAAGATGTTTATTAGTTTTATTATCATGCTATTTTCAGATATTCTTTATTATATTAATATTAGTCTACATGTTCCTAAATATTTATATATTGGGTGAACAAGTGAAACATTTCCAAAAAATAGTAGTTAGTAGTATAATCACACTTTTTTTAGGATAGTTGGGTAATTAAATAAAGAAGTTTTACAAAATAATTTAATACATTTTCTGTGGTGCAGTGTGCACAAATGATTGTGTAGGCTTGCCTCCCTATGGAGAGTTCATAGGCTGGAAATTGAAATCACATATGGCACTCCATTGCCATCTCGTCTCATCAATTCTCCCATTCTCAATTATATTTCCTTTAGTACACATGTATTTCATTTCCTTGTAATTTTTGGTGTGTAAGTATTCACCCAACCATTTACTCTCACTATGAAATTGAAATTTATGCATTTAAACTTTATTACCCTTGTATCAGTGAGGTTGAAAATCTTTTGATGCTATCACAAAAATTCATTCTCTTCAGTTCTCCATTGGTTGTCATATTTTTCACCAAGTATTCTATCTTGATAATTTCACAGTTGATTCATTTAAAATCCTTTATATACCCAAGAAATATATTTATGACTTGTACTTAACTATAGTAAACAATTAGTGGCATTCTCTCAAATATGTTAATGAAGACTATTCTCTAAGTCAAAACTCTTGAGGATTTTTGGTTTTGATTAGCTTTTTTAATCTGGTGGATCAATGCCTTTTAATCCTAGTATCTCTGAGACTCATCTAGGGAACTTTTAAAAGTAATAATGTCCTCTTCTGAAATTTTGATCCAATTGATCTGAAATAGTGCACGGCATTACATGGCTTAGATGTGTTCCCAGATGGCTGCAGTGAAATCTCTGTTAGTAATCACTGGATGAAAAGGAGGCGAGTCTTTTACTGCATATGCTAAGGAGACCACGTGAAACAACTACTGCTAAAGAGGCTGCATGAAACAGGCACTGTGCAATAACTTCTGCTTCAAGAAAAAGTTTTGATTTACAACAGTCCCCTGAGTTGTTGTACCTCCTTCTCCGGGTGTGTGATGTCTTAGCTCTTTTCTCCCATGTATTGACAATTTTGTTCTTGTCCTGGACATCTTCTAGTGAGATATTTGTGTGTGTGTGTGTGTGTGTGTGTGTGTGTGTGTGTGTGTGTGTTATTAATTTTGTTGTTCTTTTGAGAAGCTATTCATCACTATCATGGACAATACTCTCCAATTTAGATGAATATATGTGTATATATTTTTATATTCTATTCATACAAATTAATTTAAAAGTCTGTATAATCATTTGAATCATGTAGTTACAATTCTATAACATTGTACTAGAACACTGGCTCTTTCTATATTACCCTGTTTCCTGTTGCCATGACAGAATATTCAAGATTGTATACTTTACAAAGAAAATCAATTGGATGAGGAGTCTGATTGCTGAAGAACCCTAAGAGCATGATCACCTTCTGGTTGTATCAGATTATGACGGTGAATTAGAAATAAGAACAACAAGGTGCCTATTGTGTCATTGGATGAGAAAAAAAACTGAAGGGTACAAAGAAGACAGACTTGCCCTTTATATTACAGACCACACCCCAATAAGGTGATTTATTTCTTAAGATGCTCATGAATTTGTCATATGGACAGATGGCTTCATCACTACTTTTCATCCTGCCACTTCCTGACTCTTAATTTCACTACCCAGAGGAAAACTGCCATCCAAGGAACATGTTTGTTCTATGTGAGTATGATCAGATTCAAGATTACTAAAATACCTACGTTAATCCATGGCAATTACAGATTATTTGAAACCAAGTGTGATTTTTATACCTCCAAGCGTGACATAAAAATATTAAAGATGTAACAATAACCAAAATATTAATTGTAAGTAAAGCTTATGGATAAAAGTGTATAGAAAATTAATTGTTACTCTTTTATATAACATGACTGTCATTAGTTCAAACCCAATTATGTATCTTTTCAACTTCTTGTGACATGAATACTAAAATTTAATAGAAAAAAAAACACAGGGATACTTGTTTTAAAAAAGCAGTGGCCAATATAAATTCAGCTGTTCCTCATACTTATGACTAATAAGATAAATGCAACACTGGGTAGATGGGTAGGTCAGTAAAGGGATTGCAATGTAACATAAGAACCTGTGTTTGCATACTCACAACCTATATGATAAAAAAAAATAAGAATGAGCATGTTGCTATGGGGTTCATATTTGAGGTGTCTGGAAGAAAGAAAAAGTAGAATTCCTGGGACATACTGCCCAGCCAGTTGAGATGAAATGGTAAGCTCTAGGTACAATGAGAGATTGTCTCAAAAAATAAAATAAGGTAGAGAGTGACTAAGAAAAATAATAATGTAGAGAGTGATTTATTATTGTGGCTGTAACTTTTTTCTCATCCCCAAGCATTGCAGTATCACAGCTAAGTTCCCAGTCTTCTGGCTTTCACACTATTTCTGCTCCCAATTCCTTGGTGCTCTCCAGTCTTACATGCAGGTGTTTTCTTGTTAATTTATCAGTTGGGACTATGTACCCTATAATTAGTTGTTCTCTGGTTTTGGCTTTTTAGGATTTTCTCTGACTGTCAGCATTTTCTTCAAAGAATGCTTATCTGAATAGGAGTAAAAGCTACATTTATTCATGAATAGAAGGATAAGAATTTGTAATGGAGTTAAAGGTTTATGCTTTCCATGCCAAAGTGGCACAACAAGGTCTCCTTCAAGATCCATGACCTCACTAACCTTGGGTAACTGCCTAGGTTTCTGGTACCAAGCATAATTTTCCTCTTTTGGAGGAGGGCATTAGTCCTATCATACAGCTGGTGGTTATAGCCAAGATATGAATTCCAATATTACAGCTTTGGGGATATCTCATCATGCTTTACAATGATGAAGTTTATAGGTGTCACAGCAGCACAGGAAATCTATACCCACAATACTGCAATAACACCTCTGCCTATAAAAGAACAAAACAATAACAATAATAGACAAGCTAACATGTAAGGAGAACTCTCAGGGTGACCTACCTCTAGACTAAGAATTGCAAACAAATGACTTCTGAGAGAGGAAGAATTGGTCTTCCCTGGGTATGTTCCCAGTAATTGGTTATCCAATACTAAAGGGTAGATTTTGAAATAATTTACATACAATTAACAATAAGGAATTCATTATATTGTATTAATGTATTCTAACATGCACATAATAGTACTTTAGTATATATATGTATATATGATGTAAGATACAAGTAAGCTAGCCAGGTGGTGGTGGCACACACCTTTAATCCCAGCACTCGGGTCTGTGTGTGTTTATTTGGGTCTGAGCGGCTGCAGAAGTGCAAGGATGCAGGAGTCAGATGGACACAGGAAAACTTCAACTATATCTTATATATATTGTACAAAAATAATAAAGCAAAAAGGAGTAATTTATTGAGAATCAATCATGTAGGGGGGTCATGGAGGTGGTAGTGGAAGAGATCACAGGATGGGCTGGATGGAAGAAATAAATGATGTATTAGCATTTTAATTAAAATAAAAATATTAATATCTAAAAGAGAATAGACACTTGATATCAACTACAGGCTCTATACATGCATATGCATACCTCCATGTACTTACACTCATAGGTCCATATGCTACATACAACCATATGAGCTGAATCTTGTGAAATATGTTCTTTTAACACAAAGTAAGTTATGAAGTAATAGCATTTAATCAGAAATGGTTCAGCCAGGCTTTGCTTTGAAGCACAAAAGCAGATCCTCTTATTGATGTGGGATATTCTCTATGCTATGAATGTGATGCTCTGATTGGTTAACAAATAAAGTGCTGATTGGCCAGTAGCCAGGCAGGAAGTATAGGTGGGAAAAAGAGAGGAGAATTCTGGGAAGTGGAAGGCTGAATCAAGAGACACAGTGCCAGCCACTACCATGAGAAACATGATATAAGATACAAGTAAACTAGCCAGGTGGTGGGGCCACATGCCTTTACTCCCAGCACTTGGGAGGCAGAGCCAGGTGGATCTCTGCAAGTTCGAGTCCAGCCTGGGCTACCAGTGAGTTCCAGGAAAGGCACAAAGCTACACAGAGAAACCCTGTCTCAAAAACAACAACAACAACAAAAAAAAAAAAGATACAAGTAAGCCACAAGCCACATGGCAAGGAATAGATTTATAGAAATGGGTTAATATAAGAAATAGATTGCAAGAATCCTGAGCCATTAGGCCAAACAGTTTAAATAATTTTGGGCCTGTGTGTGTTTATTTGGGTCTGAGTGGCTGCGGAAGTGCAAGGATGCAAGAGTCAGATGGACACAGGAAAATTTCAACTACAACTTATAGCGTGAATGTAGAAGTAAACTGCTAAATAATTGATACGTTTTCTTTTTTCATCTATCTGATTAAGAAATACCGAGTTTTATAAGTTTAGTTCATTTACTTTCCTTCAAGCTAGCATGTATAAGAACTAGACCCTTAGATTTCACTTTAATTTGCACATTGATTATGATTTAGGTCATTTGTGCTACCAGACAAGTGTGTCTGCTAAGATATTCTTCATGCCTGGTCTCCATATTAAATTATTTTAACATTATTGATTCAGATAGCATTATGTTTCTCCTTTCCAAACAACACTTTGATATTTGTCTATTGCTCCATTATGTTTGTGTCTCCAGATTTCTAGTCTAGACTCTTCTTACCCTTAGATACACCTGACTGTTTATTTATCCAACATAAGCATTTACTCTCACCTGGTTGTAGTATTTCTTTCTTAGCATATAAAATGTCCACACTGAGTATAGTTTTCTAAGTCTAGTCATATAAAAACTACATGTTATCTTTATTACATTTATTTATTGTTTGTGTGGGGGCATCCACACATGGCACAATGCAAGTGGGCTAGTCAGGTGATTAGTTGAGGGAAACATTTTTCTCCTTACATTTTGCTTGTCCCTGGGTCCATTTCAAGTCATAGTGTCAAAAGTGAGTTCCTTTTCCAGCTAAGCCATCTCCATGGATCATTGTAATTTTTAATTTTTAAAGTAAGATTCCAGCTGAGTGATCTCCATGGGTCATTGTAATTACTATTTTTTAAGATAATAATGATAGTATGTTTTGGTCTGCAGACCTCTATTCATTGTCTTTACTGGATATAATTGTGTGCCTTTGGTTTCTATGAGAGTACTAGCTATCCTGAGGGAAACTTCAGAGGGAACCATCTTACTAGATGCTTTCATTAGTCTTTTGCCCAATATACCCAGGTCAGAAGAACAATTTCATGTCAGGACCACTAAAGACCTTCATGAGAGTTCCTCTAGCTTTGCCCTGCCCAGGCATAGTTCACCATCTTCTAATTCCAGAACCAGGGTTATGAGTTTTCCCACCCCAAAATCTGCACCGTCCATAATCTGTGGGGTCATGTAAAAGGGTAGGTCCTATAGACAAAAAGCTGCAGGATCTTCATTACACAGGGCAACAACAGGATATCCACAAGGAGTCCCAGTGAGGACCTAGCATCGAAAGTCAGCAGAAACCGAGGCCTCAAACCAGATCAAGGACTGTGCAATGCACACTTGCAAGTAAAAGACATATGGACAAAAGTATTTACTACATGATTCACTGTCACACGACAACTTCCATGACAAAATTCCTCCCCCTTTTTTTCTTTTTCTCTTAAGTTTCATTTTATTTTTTATTTTTGAGGGGTGTTTGCTAGGGCAGAGGGCACTCAGGAGGCAGAGGCAGTCAGATCTCTGTGCATTCAAGGCTAGCCTGGTCTACAGTGTAAGATCCAGGAGAGGCTCCAAAGCTACAGAGAAACCCTGTCTCGGAAAAACCAAAGGGGGTAAAAAAAAAAAACAAAAAAAAACCATGATGTGAAAGACACAAAAAATAAATAAAAAAGAGTTTAAAAAAATGTTACTATGTGACACAGGTTGACTTCAAATTTTACCATTTTCCTTCATCAGACTTTTGATTGTTAAAATTGCTGGTTGCTATTACCATGCCTATGACATAATTTCCTTATTGAAGTCTCTACAGAGGGGATTAATACAAATAGTCTGAATAATAACAACATTATGTTTTTGTGTTGTATTTTATTAAGAAATAAGACCTTGTTAACTAATGGGATTCTACTGATTTCCAGCCTAATGAGTTAAGCCAATTACATTGTGTTTTTCTTAGCTATTCATATTATCATTTAAAAAATTGTACATAAAAATTATAACATTATTTATGTAGAGCTTTAATAGTTGCTAAAGTTGAGTTTATAATCTTATTTATTTATATGATTATTTATTAAAAATAGATTATTTCCTCCTACAGTATATCCTGTTCATGATTTCCCCTCTCTCTACTCTTCCAAACCAACTCCCCAGTTCTCTTCTCCTGAGATCCACTACCTCTCCATTTCCTCTTCAGAAAATAGCAGGCCTCCAATAAACAACAACAAAAAATTCACCAAGAAGTTTAGCAGGCCTGCTATATCTACTTATATCTTATATGTAGGTTATGAAGTACTCTGGTGTTATTGAATTAGTTCAAATATTTGACCAATATTTAGAAAAATATAAATCATCAAACAATTTCAGTAAAGTATAGATGCAGATTATAGAGTTATTCATATCATAAACTAGATGGCCTATTTCAGATTTTGATAATTAAGAATGTGTAATGACAGAATGTTATGAGGATGATCATGCTACCTCTCTACTGATAATAATTTTCTTAGCAAAATTCTTATTCAAAAAATTGGAAGGTTTAGGTTGTAGAAATAAATCAGGAGTGGGAGGGATTGGCTATCTTCATCTCTATCCTGAAGTAAACTAGCCATTAGAATTTTGGCAGACTCACTTAGATTTGGATATTTATTCCAGATTACTAAGTGTTTAAACATAGTGTTGAATAGAAAAACTCTCCAAATGCCTTATGATCTGTTTAAGGAAGAAAAATCACTTAGAATTTAAAAGCCATTTATCAATGTTACATAGTACCTATTTGATTCAGTGAAGGCTTCAGATCTTAGATTAATTCATTAATGGTTGACTTTTAACAAAAGGGAAAATATATTCATTCATGAATGGATTGCATTAAATCATATGCTTAATCATGAAACAATCACTGTGTTCCTAAGCAATTATAACTAAGGTTTAATTTGAATTAATATTATGCCACTTTTACTGATTTTGTTTTCATTTTTTATTTGTTATAACAACTTCTCAGTTTTAATTATACCCAAAATATTGAAATTGTCAAAAATAGTTCACCATTATTCATAATCAAAGCAGCAGAGAAGAAAAATAATATGTGAAAATAAAATGTGGACTATGCTACTTCAAAATATCTGTATTGTGTGATATTAAAATGCAAATTTGAATATATCAAGTGATTGTGTTCTTGTATGAATCCACATATCTGGTTATGCAGAATTTTTGTAAATAAAATTACTACTAATATTAGCTATCTATCTCTGAAATAAAATATAGTATATTAAGTTATATGTAATAATACAGAAGTATGAATTGATACAATAGGAAATATGAGTCATAAAGGATGATGCTGCTAACGTTTTCTAATTTTAACTCCATTATAGATTTTTCATTTCTTTCCTGGTATATACGTGAATTCAATATTGGTTTTTGAAGAAATAAGAAATATGAAATATGCTTTTATCCTATAAGAATCCCACATGTTATGATTTGAGGAAGTTTTCAAGGAAGTTGGTCTTTTTATTTTAATTCCTTTGTACAAAATGTTTAGAAGAATATTTTATATATCTGTATAATTTATTTTCTTACATTTGGGCCACAGATTACTCTCTCTCCTCTCTTCTCAATCCCTCACTCCCACTCCTGCTCTGTTCTCTCCCACTCCTGCTGTTTGCTCCCAGAGATCTACTCTTCCTCCATTTCTGGGTAGGAAAGGACAGGTCTCCCATGAGTTTCAACAAAACATGGCATATCAAGTTGCAGTAAGACTAAGCACCTCTGCATATATTGAGGCTGGGGAAGGGTACCCAGTATGAGAAGTAGGGTCCCAAATGCCACTTAAAGAGACAGCTTCTGCTTCCACTGTTAAGAGTCCCACAAGAGGACTGACTACGCTACACAACTGTAAAGTATATGCAGTAGGTCTGGTCAGTCCCATGAAGGCTCCTTGGTTGTTGGTTCAGTTTCTGTGAATGCTAGGAGCCCAGGTTAGTTGATTCTGTCTGTTCTGTTTGTTTGTTTTATTGTGGTCTCCTTGACCCCTATTGCTCCTATAGTCCTTTCTGCTCCTCTTCTTCAAGATTCCCGGAACTCTGCCTAATATTGGTCTGTCCATCTGCATCTGTTTCCAGTAGTTACTGGGTGAAACCTCTCTGATGACAATTAGGCTAGGGATCAACCTTGTCACAGGAGATGGTCAATTCAGTGCTAGCTACTATTGCTAGGAATCTTAGCTGGGGTCATCCTAGTAGATTGCTGGGAGAGTCCCTTGCATCAGATTTTTTCCTGATCCTGAAATGCTCCCTCCTCCCCGCGACTCCCTTTCAGTAGTCCCTTTCAGTACTCTTCCCATCTGCCCCTCCCCCAACTTGATGACTCATGTTGCAATCCTCACTGGCCTCAGTCCACTCACAAAGACTCTTCTATTTCCCCTTCCCAGCTGTCGCCCCCATGAGCCCTCCTTGTCATCTAGACTTTCTGAGTCATTTATTTTACATCTAGTATCCACTTAGGAGTGAGTAGGTACCATGTGTGTGTTTCTCAGTCTGGGTTACCTCACTCAGAATAATTTTTTTCTAATTCCATCCATTTGCCTTCAGGTTTCCTGGTGTCCTTATTTTTAACAGTTGAATAATATTCCATTGTGTCAATGTATCACTTTTCTTCATCCATTAACCTTAACTTTTCCCTTTTTCTTTTATTAAAAACTATATTAAATATCTCTATTACATTAACTAATATTTAAATAATCTTGAACTAAAAATAAATAAGTTACAAATGTCTTCTAGCCTTTTTTGAAAATAACAATTATTATTTTTTTTCTGACAGCAGGCAGAAAAATAACAATGAAGAAGACAAGGACAAGAAACTCACCAAGACCTCTAAAATGATCTAATTCCTCTAGCTGGTCCCTGTCTCATGAAAGACATGGTCTTCCAAAATGATAAGTACATGACTAAGTACATTTTCACACAACAACCTGTACATGTGTGTTACTTTTTGTATTGAAACTGCAAAAATCTTCTTTAATTATTTTAATGGTAATTTGAATTTTTATCACATTCACTAACTTGTCATTAAACTGGGAAACAATATTTAAGTGAATTAATCAATATTATCAAATAGTGAAGTTTAGTTTTAGTTTTAGTAATAGGAATTTCTTGGCATGCAATTAGCTCTATGAATTATCTGCTTAATCACATTTTAAATGTTGTATCATTATTTAATTTAAGACATAAATGAATTTTATTTATGTGTGTGTGTAAAACAGCTACTCAAAAATTATTAAAATAATTATTTTACCCTAGGTTAATTAGAGTTTCTTTCACTTCTGTTAGAAATAAGAATCTAAATTATATATCAGAAAAGTAATAGGCATAGTATTTTATTATAAATCTAAAAGATTTACTAAGGTAAGGGAAGCCATAAATTTCTGTCTTCACATAACATTATAACAATAACAAAATAACTGTACTATGATACTTGTATTAGCATATTATGTTAGTGCTTATCAGTGATTATGTTATGAACTTATAAATGTCATGGATGACATTAGAGATTCTGATATGTTGACTCATAGACATTCCTCAACAAACAATTTAATAGATTCTCTTGAAAGTATCCCAAAGTCAATGATTCTTGGTTCAAAAGTAGAGCACTATCAGTGTTTTCATCATAGTTATTAACAGTACAAAAGCATGTTTAATTTAATTACTTCTCCTGACAAGCACTTTGTGAAATAAAATAAAATGACAAGTAGTAGCTAAACAACACAGGAAATTAAATATTTGAAATATGCAAAATGTGTTAAAGCTGTAGAAGAAAGGATATCATAAGACTCAATCAAAAAAGGTAATTTAAATTGTCATAATTTAAAACAAAAAGTGGATGATTATATATCTGAAAAACATTTGCTTGTCAAGCAAAATAAAGCAACAAATTATAACCAGAAATAGCTAAATAAAATGGTAACCTTTTGAAAAATAGTGACAATCAAAGGAGAGAAATAATCAAAGAAGTAATATAGAGGATGAGAAAGAGAGATCTAGAAATACTTCAAACATATAGTGTTACCAGCTCTTGAAGAATAACAGTACCAGATGATGAAAACTATTGATTTCAGTAGAACATGTCACGTAATTGAGGTTTTAGAACACAAGCAATTGTTACTTTTTTCATTATTGACTTGTTGTTGCTGTGATAAAGTTCCATGACCCAAAGTCACCTGGAGAAAGATTTGATATTGGGTTATATTTTCTTCAGGAATACAGTCCAGTGTGGTGAGGAAGGCATGATATTCAATAAGCAAGGTAAACACAGTTCTTCTGTACCTTAAAAGCAGAGACAGAGAACAGGAAATGGAGCCAGGACATTAATTTCAAAGGTCCACTCACAATGTTGGAACTCCTCCACCGAGGTTTGAATTCTTACAAAGTGCTTTCTTTATTCTTCTGAAAGTAGCAAGACAACCTGGGCCACGTGTTCATATTTATGAAAATCTGGAGGAAGAACATTTGCATTTTAAATCAGCAGAACGCATTATATAGTATTTATTATCAGATATTTAGTAAAGATTTGAGACATCAGATATTTGATAGACATTTAAGACATCTAGTAGACATTAAACATTTAAGTTTGATGTAAATTTGAATTTCAGGACATGGATTGATTTTGATGTTGTGAACAATAGTCTAAACACATACAATTTGAACTAGTAGTATATAACAATTATTTAATCTGTTCTTTTCTTTCTAAAATAATATATTTTTTATAAGATGTATACAGTTGTCCTAAGAGTACACTGGGTAAAATAACAAATAAAAGTTATTTAATAGGTTTTAATATTGAAGTAATATACAGTTTGAATTTGCTTTATTACTAGGTTAATATTTCTTGAGTAATTCAAATAACAATGTGACTTATAACAACAGAAGATCAAGCATATCTTAGGAACATCTAAGCAGTAGCAAACCTGGTATATGTAAATGTCCAAGGATAGGGAATGAGTTAGTAGAAGTAAATATAAACACAAATATACAATTTTTGCATTGCAAATTAATTTAATTTGAAAGATAATATTAACATACAAAAATAGTAACCAGCACAACAAAATATTGTTACCATGAAAAACATTTCTAAGAAAAAGACTATTTTTGCACAGAAGATAAAAATCCATCTTTACATGAAATATGTATAAAGATATATTTTTGCATAAAATGCACATGCATATTTTTACATATTTACTTTATGTACGACATAATCCAGAAATAAAGTAAGTGTTGTTTATGTAAAGAATCATTAACTTATTATTAACTTTAAAACACATTTAATATGTACATATTAATCTAAGGATAATTCATTTTAAAAATTGTTAATCATCTATAAGCTAACTAACCAAAAGAAGAAAATGTATAGTCTCTTATAAGGGGTTAATATTCCTCTAGTTTTAAAATTCTTTCTTCTTTCATTGCTTTTACATCGTTCCCTCTACCTCTCTTTCCTCTTATTGTCCCCATGACTCTTTCCCTCAGATGACCCCTATATCCAAGGCAGAGTCTTCTTTAATTATTGTTGCTACATATACATATAAACAAAGAAATACATAAATACAACCTATGAGTTCTTTCAATGTTGCCTGCATGAGTATATTTCAAGGCATGTTCCCTGGTTATTGGTTGACTCATTAGGGCCTCATCCCTGGGATGTTCTAATTCTCTCTCTCAGAAGTTTTTAATGGTTTGTAGCTCTTTCTCTAAGAATGGGCCACAGTAATACTGTACCCATCTATGTTGGGATCTCAACTGTTGTTGGAATTCTTCATGTTGTGTTTAGGTAGCCAGTTTGGTGAGATGTTATGAGTAAAGTTTCCTTGCAATAACTGAAAGCACAATCTCAAATCAGAATTTCCCATCTTCTAAAACTCATGAGTTTTCTTTAATTCCTCTGCAAATGGCCCTTGAGCTTTAGGTATAGGAGCTGTGTCCTTTGTGGCTGGCCACACCACAGTCATTAATTCTTTGTATTATGACTAGCTTTGACTTTCAAAATGGACTCTATTGCTGCAAAAGAATTTTCATTGAATAGACATAAGAGATATACATAATGTGTGTTTAAGGATCAATATTTAGAGTGCAGTTAAGGAATTACACTGCTAAGGTAAACTGTCAATATTATATTCTCCTCTAAGATCCATTATCTTATAGCCCCCACCCCCTAGTGTTTGGATATGTTTACAGTTCCAGAGAAAAATTCTATCTTGTTTAGTGGATATAAATCCAATTAGAAAACTCATGGTTGTTGTCAATATATAAGTGAACTACTGTATCTTTAATAGCAGTGTGTGCTATGCTGGTTTTTGAAGTATATAGCCATTGAGTAGGACTAATTGTTTTTCTCTATCAGCAGCCTGCATAAAAGGAGAATGAATTTCAATGTGGACCTGATATTTTTATATGTACATTTACATACTTAAGGTCACTATTAAATAACACAAGATAATAATGATTATTCAAATATTTGAATAATTTTGCATAATAAATTCTTATTACACTTGTTTCTAAAACATCCATTATTTTGATAATTTTAAAACAAATTAAATATTTCATTTAAAAATGACAACAGGCTTCTTATAATTATTAAAGTGAGAAGTCTCTAAACCACTTAGGAAACATGCACTCTTCTGTCAGAAAGTCATGCTTGACAGCTCTGAGTGTGTTTTCTTTTTTTTCTCTCTCTTCACAAAGTACAAATTTTGCCCATTTCTTTTTTCTATTTCAGTATCTCAAGATCAATTTGACAATGATTGCCCATTTGAACCATTTGAGAAAGAAGAACAGAGCAATTTTTTCAAGAACTAACCAGTTTCAAATGGGTAGAAATTCAGATTCCAGACAGCCAAATGACCATTAAAACAAGGATGGCACTAGTGGAATATGAAACTAATTTGAGAAATTGGTGTTTTGACACTTTTTATTATAGAAGCAGTCACATAAACTCTCCATTTCCTTCTCAATATGAGTAGAAGTTGTTCTTGCTATAGAAAACAAAGAACAGCTGAAGAGCAAAACTCATTTTTTATAGAATTTCAAGTGACTTAGACAAAACCAAGAAAAGAAAAATGATGTAAGTGAGGATACAATAAGTGTGGGAAACTGTTTAGCATCTGACCCCTGCCACTCAGATCCTCACACAAGCCTCAGCAGCTGACACAAAATCAAGCCAACAGACAAAGTGGAAGAGAATTAGATAATGTTTACAATCTGGAGTGTATCTAATATCAAGTGATGACACAGTAACATCTTGATCTCTAAAATTACATATGTGAAAATATTTTTACAAGATTGTGTAGAGTTTATTCACTGCTGATTAAATAAAGGATAAGAGTATTATCATTTGCACATCCAGATTTTATTATGAAGCAACTTAATGTAGTACATTTTGTATAAGGACATATATGTGCATACCTAATAAGCTTGATGAAATATTTAGCTTAATTTGGCATAGCTCTTTGGAGAATATATATGTATATATATAAAATCAGAGTTTTGTAGCAGAATATTTCATTGAAGGAAGAAGTGAAATTATTTAACATAACAACTACTTGAAGTTATAAACCACATCAATATCTACAATTGGCATTCTAAAGAATATTAATGCATCTTTAATAAATCATTATTAAATAATTCCCTGAATTTAATTTATCAAGTATCAGGCAGTTTCATTACTCTTAGAGTATTGGAACACAATAGCTCATTAGGAAAAAATATAAAAATAAACATATAAATCTGTGTGTGCTCCCAATCTTAAATTTTTATTAGACTTTATTAGATATTTGGTTTTCGTGGTATAACTGCAAGAATAAGTTTAATCCATACTTGAATAAGAAAATTAAATTGGAAGGTATTCTTTATAAGCTAAAATAGGTCTTCTACATTAACACTGTTTTTGTAGGAGAAATATATATGAACTTTGTGCTATTGTATTCATAGAATCCTTTCCAATTGTATGGCTGTCCTTGTTCAGATTCATGAATGCCACCTGATGATTTTCTAGTTATAATTTTCATACTGTGCAGTATTTTTTCCCTTGGAGGCAGTGCAAATGTTTTGTTAGATATAAGGCTTCTCATTTCTGATTTCAGGAAGTCAACATAACCCATCTGCTGCTTTCACTTCCCAGCTGTATGCAGCTCTGCCAAATTGCTCTAAGTTGAGGTTTATTCTGTCTTTCTATGCTATCTTTTACCCAGTGCACTTACATTTTCCTTGGGTAATTCACCAGCAACACAGGTGCAGATGGTATGCAGAGAAGAGCAATGCATTTAGAAACATGTACTCTGCAGCTTCTAGGAGTTTTGGCGGAAGTTTGAATTACCATTCTCAGAAGTCAACTTAGTTAAGCAGTTAGAGTGGGTGCTAGAGTATCAGACTGAATGTAGCCTTCAAAGGGTCTCTGACTTCTAGATGTGAAATTTGTTTAAATATTTTCCTGAAATAACTCATTTTGATACTTAATTTAAAACAATACATAATGTAAGATCTTTAAGTTTGCAATAATTTCTTAACTACATTGAATAGTGACATAGATAGATGATATATGATAAGAGATGGATGCAAGATAGGTCAATGTATAGACAATTTATAGAATGTTTTTAGTAATTAGCTGTTGTTATTAAAATACTATTCAAAATTTCACATTAAATGAAGACTAATCTTCTTGTATGGCAATTATTAGACTCATTTAATATAAGAATAACAAAAAGGTAAATTTTCATTAATAATACTACTGTAATGCACACTATCTCCTAAGAAAGACACCAAATACAAACCTTGGTGAGAAGTTATTACCCAATAGTTTTCAACTATAAAAATGGCATCTGGCCACCACTGATTTGCTAATTCATATTTTTATATGGGATTAATTAAACATAATTACATACATTATATTTGTATACCTGAGTTATTTAAACGAATGAAATAATATATGAGAATAACTGGAGGATAATTATTTTTATTCCAGTCTTCGCCATCTTTTTGCATACATAAAGAACAGCAACATGGAGGACATAATGCATTACACTTGAGTGCAGTGCTTCTCAACCTGCGAAATGCTGGAACCCTTTAATACAGTTTCTCATGTTGTGGAGACCTCCCAAACATAAAATTATTTCACTGCTACTTGATAACTCTAATTTTGCTACTATTATGAAATGTAATATAAGTATCTGATATAGAGGACATTTGATATGTGACAAAAAAAAAGGTTCACAACCCATAAGTTGAGAACTGCTTAGGTTAGTGAAAGATTATGGGAGAAAGAGTAAATCATATTGTGACGTTTTCCTCAATTGAGTATAGTCACTCTATAGTGTCTCCTTAGATAAAACAGGGACACAATGTACTTTAGACTGTGCTTTAGATACATATACTAAGTGATAAGCAAACCATAGCCCTTAGAACTTGTTCCTTGTTGCTAACAAAGAAATGTAGAAATGTTATTATGTGTCAGTGTATTTTGCCTTATGAGTAAAGGTCTGTAATGGTAGTGAAAAGACTCTAGTTATGAAGTTGTGCCTTTTATTCTTGAAATGACAGGAGATATCCATCATGAGTCAATGTCAGTTGAGATAACATTATAGCGGTGTTCTGGTGACATAAACGTCTGGATAAAAGCAAATAAAGTACAAGTTTATCTACAGAGCTATCCAATGTACCCTAGGATTTTGCTTTGCTTCTGAATTTGGCATTTTTCCAAATGTCCTATATGCACCTTAAAACAAAAGTGAAGGCGAAAGCATAGCTCTGTGTAAAAGTTTAAAAAGAAGGACAAACTGATCCTTTTCTTACCAACCTCCTAACATTCTTCTTGCACCATAAAAGAATCATCAAAGAGAGTCACTCGATGTTTCCATTAAGAAAAATGAGCTCATCGTGTGCATTCACTATATAAGTTCATTTCTGGTTAAGATCCGAGATTTCCATTAGTTTAGCTATTTGTCACTGTGCTTTTTCCAATCTTGGTCTCAACAATTCATACTCTTATAGTCCCTCCTCTTTCTCGCAAATTGGACTCCTGGAGATCCACCTGGGGCCTGGCCTTGGCTCTTTGCATCCACTTCCCTCAGTCACTGGATGAGATTTCTAGCACGACCGTTAGGGTGTTTGGCCATCTGATCACTAGACTAGGTCAGTTCGGGCTTTTTCTTGACCACTGCAGGGAAAGTGAGACAGCTGATTAGCTTGAAGTGTTTGCAAGGCACCCAGGTAATGGGACATGGACCTGTACTTAGTGCATGAACTGGCTGTTTGGAACCTGGGACTTATGCATGGACACTTTGCTCAGCCTGGGAGGAGGGGACTGGACCTGCCTGTACTGAATCTGCCAGGTTGAGCTGAATCCGCAGGGGAGTCTTGGCCCTGGAGGAGATGAGAATGGGGGCTGGGCTAGGGGAAGGCGGGGGTGGGGTGAGAGTGGAGAGGACAGGGGAACCCATGGCTGATATGTACAATTAAATTAAAAAAAGAAAAAAAATTAGAGATTTTCCATGAATGTAACAGATACAATATAATTAAAGTATGAAATTCAAATAGAAATTTTGTTTTACTTTAAAGGACTAATATATTTTTAACTTCACTTTCTTCCCCTTGATGAAATCGATAATGATATTAAAGATAGTATGAAATATTCAAAAAAATCCTCGTTTTAATTTTATTTATTTATTTTTTTTGTGACAGGGAATCATTATATTACCTTGGCTGGTATGAAACATACTAAGTACTCTGGGCTGTTCTCAGACTCTACGAAATCTCTCTGCTTCTGACTCCCCAGTGTAGGGCATATAGTCATGTTCTCTGCTTGGCTCTTTTTTATTATTTTAATTAATTTTATTTTATATTAATTGAATCAATGATGCAAAAACATTGACACAGTTTTTAAAAACTTAAAATATCACTAAAGGAAGTCAGAATACACAATGTTTACTAATTTGATTACAGTGCAGATTGGAGGTTATAAGATTTTAATATTTAAATATTTTGCATATATCTTATGGCTACCTTTTTAATGTAGTCACACAATATATATTCAGTAGAATAAATTCCTTAGAATAATTATATTCTAAGATTTCTCTTAATTTTCTTGCCTCGAATTGATTCTAAAAATATTTAGTCTAATATCATATCTACTAAAGATAATATAGCTACTAATTCTGGGAGAAGCATAAGTAATAATTTAGGTGCCTTTTACATAATCTAATATTCATACTAGACTTAGAGGATGAACATTGTGACTGAATTTGAAGATATGAATTATGTATACATGAGTGCTGCTGTTTTCCATAAGGCATACAAAAGAACATTGGACTCTTTCTCTTCTTTTTTTCCAGACAGGGTTTCTCTTTGTAGTTTTGGTGCCTGTCCTGGATCTCACTCTATAAACCAGGCTGTCCTTGAATGCCCAGAGATCCGTCTGGCTCCACCTTGTGAGTGCTGTGATTAAAGGCATGCACCACCACCGCCTGGCATTGTGACTCTTTTGACATCTGTAGGAAAAAATAAGTTTATCTCTCCCATGTTACAGGTAACTCTTTCCATAATAAATGTATTAGTAATGGAATACAAGGATTTCACTGAATGTGTCCATTTTCCAAAGAACTTTTGTAATTGTCAGGAGTTTCATATTCTAGATGGTCTGTGATATCTTCATAATGTCAGAGAATTTTTGGTGTTGTTTGTTTTGTTTCAAAGAGTTGGAAATGTAGCATCATCTTGCATCTTGGAACCATCTCTATTACCCATAGATTTGAATCAATGATGAGAATCACATGACCTCATAGGACAAGAACAAGGAGCTGAGGATGTTTTCTCGCAATCACCAGGACATGAGAATGCCCTCAATGAGTACTTATACTAGAATGGATGACTGTGAGAGCTCACCTCTCCTTTATTGTAAATAAATGTTGTAAAATAATACATACTTCTTTAGGTACAAGGGTAATCATACTCTTCACATGGTATTACTTTTCTGTCATTCTTTTTTCTTAAGAAGAAAAATGAAAAAAGTCAATTACATTGTATTCATAGTAATGAAGTGCTTTAGCTTCCAGCTGTGTTTGGATGGGGTCTCTTTTCTTATTTACTGGACTAGAAGCATGTGAGGCTAACATACTCCTTCTCAGTGAATAAGGATGTAGGTGAGAGACTCTTTCCCCTGATCATTACGAATCTCTTCACTATTATGAAGCTTCTTAACCCACCATACTTTTCTAGAGAACTCACTTCTTGCTGACCCCCCCCCGCCTCTATTTTTTTTTTTTTTAATTATTCTGTGAAATGTTCAAATTACTGTTTAGGTAAAAAGACATACTCAATTTTTTTCACTTTATGAAAATAAATAGTTAAGAGTTTAAAGCATTGTATCAATTTTTGACATCTTACTCTAACATTATAAAGCTCTGAAAGGTAGGATTATATATGCTTTAACTCAAATTCCTTTTTTTTTTTTTTTCACAGAATAACTCCTATTAGCTAACACTGAGTAGTCGCTGGGCTTTGTAATGGAAAATTTGAGCTTAATAGGTATTGGAGAGAACTAATTCGGAAATTCGAGTATTTAAACTTTTTAAGCATTTGTAAGTTTTAGCTTTAATTTAAGATTTACTCATATTTTCTGATGGAATAATGCCCTTTTAGAAAAATTAGGGGGAAAAGAAAGTATTTTTGTATTTCTATCAAATATTAGATGTCTCAAAAAGAAGTTTTATCCATTAATATTATTAATAATATGTACAGAGACATAAAGTAGTATAAGTACTTTCTATTATATTCTGAATATAATTATCTAACTCTCATTTCACTTATAACTTTGTTACTGAAGCTTAACATTAATCTTTGCACTATAATGATCTTAAAATTTAATTAATTTTCTTTGTTGTACTTCATGTTTAGGGTCTTAAGAAAGAGATAGTGGCCATGACTGATTAGCATTTCTAGATCATGCTCATTTTTGGATTTTAATAAATTCTGATCTAATTATTGTCTTTTAATTATCTTCATATGTTTTCTTTACTGGTCAAAATTGATTTTCCTTAATTCCATTTCTGTAAATCTGACAGTTGCAGTACTTTGAAACAAAATTGCCCAGGAACTGCCAAATAATTACCAAACTAGTAACTTTTTTGTAAATGCTTTAATATGTTCACCTATATCCTATGATGCAGCAGAAAATACATACTTTTGATCAAGCATAATTTAATTAATATGCTCATATTCAAGACAAAAAATACAGTTACATAGTATATGTAAAACTGCTTACATTTATGCCAAAAAACATAAAAGTAATAAAGCTAGAGAAATTCAGACAAAAAAATTCATGTGCTTATTTGTATATTGTGTGCCCACAAACATTAAGAAATTGCTGCTTTTATTACAAATATTTCTGTTTAAGATTATGCTGCTTTTAAATATTGTGTTAAATAACTAAAATAAAATAGAAAATAAAGAATAGGTCAGACATATTTTTTAAAATAGAAATGCAAAAAAATCACATAAAACATGTGTCCATAAATTTCAATTTTAAGAAAATGAACTATGTAAAACTAGAACATTTTTGATAAGACCATTTGACATTTTACCAAGTTGAACTATTCTCATAGAAAAAAAAATCCTCTAGAAAAATTAAAAAAGAAGAAAAAAAATGGGATGAAAACTTCATTTCAGGCATGTTTAACTGCAGGCAGGAAAGTAAGGAAAAAAGACGTATAGGCTTGAGATGGTGGCAAAGCATGAATTCAAAGAGCTAAGTGTGCTTTGAAGTGGATAGCTGCCTTGAGGTATTTTATAATCATTGGATAGTGCATCTTGAGTTTTAATTATTTGCCTATATTGAAGATCAAAACAAAACATGGGCCAAATTCTAATCCCTTGTATAATAAAAAATAAAGCTTTGAAAGGGCATGTTATGCATAAATACTAGATGAAACTAAATTTCCACCACAAACAATTAAAATATAGCAGTTATATGCTTATGGACTTACAGAAAGAAAATAAATCCATGGAAACTGCACAGCTACCTGGACTCTGAATTCACTGTATTTATAAGTGTGAGATTATAAGACTGGTCATTTAAACTTACTGTGAATTAGTAATGGTTACAGACATTTATCTGATTCATTAGTTTAAGGAAGTGTCTCTAAAAGCAAATTCAGAAATACTGATCAAGCAACATAGATTTGCAATGGGAATGGCAATAAGATAAAGTCATACATAGATAATAAATAAAGACTAAGCAGTAGGAATGGATATGGTTTACTTTCTGTGTAAAGCTTCTGAACTTAAAGTGGAAGAAGAATGGATCTTCAAAAATAGGCCAACTAGATTTGGGACAAAAATAATTTTCTTTAAATAGACACCTGATGATAAAGATCACATGTTTTGTCCCAGGGTTAAAAAAAATAAATATGAGATAACTGAAAAAGAAAATAAAGTACAGAGACGCAAAGCTCCCTCTAGAGTGGTAGGGTGGTGTGGGAAGGAAGTGATTTGCCAGAGACCCTGCAGAAGCAGAGAGTCCATGTATCTATGCATGCAGTAGTTATTCGGCAAGTGGAGGAAGCATGCAGGAGATATTAAAGTTCACAAGAAATATTTACAATTTTAAATCTTGAAGCATAATAAATTCACTCTCCAAATGATGAAGAACAGTTTGATTGATTGATTGATTGATTATTTATTCATTGCTGTATCATAGTGAAGCATTCAAGCACTAAATTTAATGATGAAAATATAAAAAATAAGACATGGAATATGTGGGAGAAAGTGGTGTAACAAGATTGACTCTAAAAGGAAACCTACATTCAGAAAACATATAGTTGATCACGTGTGCCAGTGACACGATTGAGCATCCTTTGGGTATATACTGAAGAGTTGTATGACTGGGTCTTGAGGTAGACTGTTTCTCAATTTTCTGAGAAACCATTATACTGATTTCAAAAGTGGCTGTACAAGTTTACACTCCCCCCAGCAGTGAAGGAGTGTTCCCCTTGCTTGACATTCTCCCCAGCATGAGCTGTCTTTAGTATTTTTGATCTTAGATATTCTGACTTGTGTAAGATGATATCTCAGAACTGTTTTGACTTGCATTTTCCCTGATGGATAAGGATGTTGAAACTTTCTTTAAGTGTCTCTCAGACAAAAGAGATTCTTCTATTGAGAATTCTATGTTTAGGTCTATATCCCATTTTTTAAATCTTTTTTTTTAGTTTTTTGTTGGTGCAAGGGATACTTCAATGAATATACAAGGATGACCCCAGCTAAGACTCTTAGCCATAATGGATAGGTAGCCTGAACTGTCCACCTCCAGTAATTAGTTTGCAGACTATGCCAATTGTCATCAAAGAGCCTTCACCCAGTAAGTGATGGACATAGATGCAGGAGACTCACAGACGAGCATTGGGCTGAACTAAGGGAAACCTGTTGAAGAAAGTGAGGAAATACTGTAAGCGCCAGGGGTATCGAGGTCATCACGAGAAAATCCACAGATACAATTACCCTGAGCTCATAGAAGCTCATAGAATCATAGTGAACAGCTAAGGAGCCTGCATGGGCCTGACCTAGGCTCTCTACTACATATATGTGTGACAGTTGTGTAGTTTGGTCTACTTGTGGCACTCCTAGCAGTGGGATCAGGGCCCCTTCCTAACGCTTTGGCTGGCTTTTTGGAACTGTTTCCGCACACTGGGTTGCCTTGCCCAGCCTTAATAGAAGGGGAAGGGCTGAGTCCTACTTCAACTTGATATGCCACGCTTTGTCGATATCTATAGTAGACCTCTCCTTTCTCAATAAAAACAGAGGAGTAGTGGATTGCAGGTGGAGGGGTGATGCTGAAGGGCTGGAGGGTAAGTAGATGGAGAAAATAGGAGAGAAGGAAGGGGTCAGGTTGCAAAACAAATGAATACACTTAATTTTAAAATGAAAAATAAATGTAATATATTAAAAATTCAGCAGAAATCAGTTATTTGTACCACATATAAAACTTTTAAGATGACCTTACACACAATTATCTTAAAGAGTTTTTTTTTTTCATATTGACATAACACCAGGAGAATTTTATTTTCTTTTAAATATATTTCTGTGAAATATATTTGTTTCAAATATTACAACGTTTTATTGCTTTGTTTGAAAATTAGGTGGATTTTTTTCAAAAACAAAACATAGAAACAAGTATTGAAAACACAGAGATCAATAAACTCAAACTAAGAAACTGAGAAGAGAATGAGGAGTCCTCACACTCTTGTCAGTATGAGGCCTAACAACAGTCTGCAAACTGCTGGGAGGGTTGTTCTCATGTTTATTCATGACACGAGAAAAACATGCAAATTTCTAATTCCCCTTTAGTCACAAAGTTCTGTGAAACATGATAATGCAAAAGAACACCTGAATGATGACAGTGCCTTCATGCATATTTTGGTTATACTTAATAAGAATATTATGAGTTTTGTTTTATAATTTGAACACTATGTGTTTATATGTTTTCAAAATCTAGTAGCAGGTATTACTTTGCAGCAAAACTAATGGGGAAAAAAAAAAAAAACTTTGAGAATTTCTGTCCTTTTTACATCACGACTACTTCTACTAAAAACTAAAACAAACAAATAAACAAAAACAGTATTCTAAAAATGTTAGTCTTATTTTCAGATGCAAGATGGAAAAATATCATCTAAATTTTTATATCTAAAACTGCACCAGACATCACTGGATATTGATTTTTTTTTTAATTATTTTTTGTTTGTTTGTTTGTTTTTTTGTGGAGCTGAGGATCAAACCCCAGGCCTTGCGCTTGCTAGGCAAGTGCTCTACCACTGAGCTAAATCCCAACGCAAAACAATAATTTGTTTTTATTCTTCATGTTACATATCAACCGTTCCCCCTCCTTCTCCTCCTCCTGCTTCCTGCCTTCCCCCCATCCACTCTATCCACTCTATCCACTCTTCAGAAAAGTTAAGGCCTTCCATGGGGAGTCAACAAGGCCTGACACTTGCAGTTGAAGCAGGACCCAGCCCCTCCCTGCCCAGTCAAGGCTGAGCAAGGCATCCCACCATATGGAATGAGCTTCAAAAAGCCAGCTCATGCACCAGGGGTCAATCCTGGTCCCACTGCCGGGGGTCCCACAAACAGATCAGGCTACAAAAAAGTTGCCCATATGGAAAGGGCCTAGTTTGGTCCCATGAAGGCTGTCCAGCTG
Source organism: Onychomys torridus (assembly GCF_903995425.1). Classification (NCBI taxonomy): domain Eukaryota; kingdom Metazoa; phylum Chordata; class Mammalia; order Rodentia; family Cricetidae; genus Onychomys; species Onychomys torridus. The sequence continues at coordinate 56,572,223 of NC_050457.1, read as the reverse complement.
TTTGTCTAATGTCTGTGAGCTTCCACAAGTTTGGGTCATTTGTCTCTGTATGTTTCCCCTTCATGATCTTGATGCCCCTTGCTCATAGAATCCCTCTTCCCTCTCTTCAACTAGACTCCCTTAGCTTCGCCTGGTGCTTGTATTTGGGTCTCTACATCTGCTTCCATCAGTTACTGGGTGAGGGCTCTATGATGGCAGTTAGGCCATTTAATTTCTTACAGGGGAAGGGCAGTTCAGGAACCCTTTCCACTGTTGCTGGGGAATCTTAGCTTGTAAATCTTAAAACAATAAATATTAGTTCCTTTTTATTTTTAATAGAATTTTTGTGGTTAAATACCCTACCTTTTAAGACAACAGATTAATTTTTTAAGACTTATTTACTTATTATGTATACAGAAGAGGGCACCAGATTTCATTACAGATGGTTGTGAGCCACTATGTGGTTGCTGGGAATTGAACTCAGGAACTCTGGAATAGCAGTTGGTGCTCTTAACCTCTGAGCCATCTCTCCAGCCCCCAGATTAATTATTTTGGAACAACTTCTGAAATGCAAACTTTCTGCAAGCTGCTTTCCAAAGATGTTTGTTTTAATTACTGTATTAGATTCATTTGTCTTCTATATCAGAACCCTGACTCAATTTTGATTGTTTGAAAGCCATGTAGTTATGATTCTCACTGTTTATTTTATATTAGGCAGTAAGCATATATAATATATATATATATGAATATATTTCACATATGTACATATTAATCTTTAATACAAATATTTATATTTGTATACTCATATTGCCAACGTTTTATCTATTGGAAAGTATTCACAGCTCCTTCTTTTTAAACCATTTTTAAATATAAGGTATTGAGCTGGAGATGCAGCTAAGTTAATAGAATGCTTTCCTAAAATTCCATTGCCAGCCCCATATAACTGGTTGTGACGATGCACACTGGTAATTGTAATACTTACAAGGTTGAGGCAGGATAAGCAGAAGTTCAAGGTCATCCTGAGCTATGCAGTAAGGAATCCTAAACTGCAAGCAGAAAAAGCAAGGGACTGTTGGCACTTTTTTTTTTTTTTTTCAATGCAAAGAAGTACACTACAGCACACTAACTGTTCTATTCCTCAATTAGATACCATTGTCAGGTAATCCACTTATGCAAGACCATGTCTAAATTGTTAGCTGACAGTCCCAGCCAACGTAGGTGCTAACATCATTAGTGAGATGTAGGTTAACTCTCTCAGTGACAAAATGTATGGAATTGAAGACTGTTCTGTGTACAGATAATACTCGTGCTATATACAAGTTATTCCTAACCATTAACAGTGACACTGTCCTCTGGTCTACCTTATCAAAGTTTCTGGAAACTCATAAAAACCCATCCCTCATGAACTTACACTTATCATATCTATGGCCTTAGTAATGATAAAACAGTCACAAATAATGACATTTTCTCAACAAACCAGGAATTGCAGTATTTAGTTCAACAGAAATCAGCTAACATAATATCGACAAGATTTGCTTGCTTGCTAGACATACTGAAAATTAAATCTCCATATTACTCAATGACAACTAGATTGATTTATTCACAGTAAGCCTTTATTCTGTCACTCCTAAAATGCAATAGGACAGAATTTGAATATATATGCTAAATATTCCATACAATTAAGTAATTAAACTTATTAGCATATTTCTACTTCAGTATATGACATGTTATTATCGTTTTTTAAATGTTTTACATTATAATTCTGACTTAAACATTTTAAAAATCTGAGTTTTACTTCATGACAAAATCCTACCAGTATTTTGAACTTCGTGTGATATTTGGAAGTTAATATCTCTGCCATAAGTCATTAAATGTTTCATTCTTTTTATTATTATTATTATGTGTTTTAATTTTACACATCAGCCAGGGGTTCCCCTGTCCTCCCCACTCCCGCCCCTACCCCCACCTTTCCCCCATCCCCTCCCCTCCATTCCTGTCTCCTCCAGGGCCAAGACACCCCTGGGGATTCATTTAAACCTGGTGGATTCAGTACAGGCAGGTCCTGTCCCCTCCTTCCAGGCTGAGATTGTGCATGAACAACCTGGACGACAGTGGGAGTAATGAAGGGCAAGATTTGAGGGAAAGAAAGCTTAGGGGAGCAGGAGATCCCAGCTGGATCAAGAACAGAATGGGAGAACAAGGAATAACAGACCATGATAAACGATGACCACATGAGAACAGGAATAGGCAGAGTGCTGGGGAGGTCCCCAGAAATCCACAATTTTTCATTTCTAATCTAATTAGAAGTAAAGAAAAATGAAGTAAAATTAAGTTTGGCATATTATTTATATATTATGTACAACATGAAGTTTATAATGCTCAATAAAATTATTAATTTTCCTATAATCCATTTTACCTTCTTTACACTATACATGTTTTCTGTTCTCTTATCATCAAACATTCTGTTAACTGTCAGCTTTACCAGTTGTTGAGACAAATGAACAAAAGCAAAGAAATGTAAATGAGCTCATCAGTTATTTTAAACACTTTGGATAGTCCCAGAATTCTAAAATAAGTTACCTATATCAGTAATGTAGCAATCCTGATGAAGACACACACACACACACACACACACACACACACACAAACACCACATTAAATAAGCACGCAATAAAACATATCTGAATGCCCATGTTTACTATGGCATCATTTATCACAACTAAGACATAGAACCCACTCATTTCCAAACTAGTATTAACGAATGTGATTGTTGATATTCACTGTAAACTTGACTGGATTTGTTATTACCTGGAAGACTAGCTTTTAAGCATGTCTGAGCGAGCATTTCCAGAGAGAATTGATTGAAGAGGATATACCCAACCTGAGCATGACTGGAAGTGAACTATGTAGTTATACGTGCTTGAAAAACAGGCTCCAATCTTATTTTATTTCAAACGTCTCTTACGTGCTTTGAAATGTGCTCATTTGTGGCAGTGTCCTGAAGTAACTTTGCTTGGAGCCCAGCTGCTCTCTTAACACATTGCTGTAACACACTTTCAGAGCTTCTTCACTTCCATCTATTTTCCCATGTTTCCATATCAGGGCAATTTTCAAACTTTTTCTGCAAGGAAGCTCCAAGCTATTAATTAATTTGCTAGTTGATTATATTTTCCATTGCATTGCTTCCAGCCAAGAACTCTATCTTTTGAGCTGCAAAAACAATTTGTTTATATCCATTCACAATTTGCATTATTGGCTTCAAATATGGCTCTTAGTAATATTTTTATTCAGTTATTGCACTGAGGATTTCTTTCTCATAAAAAACAACAAAATGTAGACTCTTTGGAAACTTCAAAGAAATAAAATCCATATGTTATGTATCTCCATAAATTCCACCTTTTAAAAACTTTGTTAAGGAGAGAATTACAGATAGTAGAATCTGCTGCAGCACAGTAGCACACCCATTCACTTGCTAAGGAGTTTCATTGAGGAATTTATATCTGTTTTTAGTGATCATATTTCTGCACATTAAAAATACTTCAATGTTTTATTTTGTTCAAGTTTTTAGAAAGATACAATTCTAATAATTTCTCACTAGAAAATTTGTTAAAACATGCAATACATTAAAATATGATTGTACATGATAGGTGTTTTGTCAATGGACTGATTTAAAGAGTAATTTAAATGAGTATAATTATTTTGCTTATAAATTGTATGTTGAAAATTCATTTAAAAAAATTGTTAAATCATGAACTCACAGCTGCGATTATCTTCATAGGGCCTGTGAACAGTCAATCACAAATAGAGAAGAAGCAAAAATCATCCTAAATCTCTCTGGTGCAGTATTGCCTGTTCAAGGAGAGACAATCATTGTTTTCAGTTGCGTACATATTGATGACTGAATTGGGTTGCAAAGGATAATCCCATAGTCATAGTCTAACAAATAACTCTGCCTAAACACAGAGAGTCATCAAACAAAACAATGTGTTGTGGGAAAATGATTTTTAAAGTTCGGAGAATAGAGGTTTATAGGATTAGGAGGGAGTACAGGAAGCAAGTAAAATCAGAATGTATTGTCAACATTGTCAAAGAATAAAATTTTTAAAGTTCCTTGATATTTAAAATTATAAAAATACATTTTATGGCAAAGCACACTGAATCTTATGAAATAATTAAATTTTATTGTCAGTAATTACCAAAACAAATACTGTATTTTTCATTTTCTGCACTCTGGGAAATCAGCACTATTCTTACATATGAGTGAATCGATAGTCACTATCATGTTATACATCCAGTAGAGGAATGTTCTTATAACAGAACACTCATGTATTCAGAGTAAAGAATAAGACGTCAGAAAAGCATTTTATTCAGAACAACAGTGAAACTTCATGTCAATCTTGTTCGAATTGCTGCTATAAAAACTGCCAGTGACGCGATGAATAAAAGGAATATATATATATATATATATATATATATATATATATATATATATATATATATACTGCTACTGAGAATATAAATCAGTGCAATTGTGGAATGCAGTTTGGTAATTTCAAAAATTCTCAAACTTTGATTTTCACATTATCTGGGAAATCTGTCACAGGGGAAGAAACGATATCAGTATTCAAGTAAATGAATAAATAAAACTAAATGGCCATGTTTATCATGGGACCATTCATAAAAGCAAGGATATGGAACCAACTTAGATGTCACAGTAGTATAAAAAGACATGATAGTTAATATTTATTGTCAATTAGACTGGGTTTTTAATCTTTTGGAAGATTAGCATCTGGTGACATCTGATAGGGTATTTATATAGAGTGTACCTGAAGAAGACCAACCCTGAACACAAATGACTTCATAGGAACTAGAGTACCAGACCAAACAAAAAGAGAAAAGAAAGTGATATTGCCACCAGTGTTGGCTTTTCCCTGTTCTCTTATTGCTAACATAATGTGATCAGCTGTCACCTGTTCCTGTCACCAAGCCTTCTCACCATGATCAACTACTTCCTTTCCTAAACCATGAGTTAAAATATGCTCATTGTCTGTTTTTCATTCTGCTGTGATTTTTGACAAGAAAATCAACCAGAATAAACTATAAAGAAAATGGTGTTTTGATTTGCATTTTCATGATGACTAAGGATGCTGAGCAGTTCCTAAAATGTTGTTCGGCCATTTGAGATTCTTCTGTTGAGAATTCTCTGTTTAGCTCTACAGCCAGTTTTTTTTTTTTTTTTTTTTTGTTGTTGTTGTTGTTGTTTTTGTTTTAATTGGATTGTTAGATATTTTGATGTCTAGTTTTTTTTAGTTCTTTATATATTCTGGATATCAGCCCTCTGTCAGATGTGGGGTTGGTGAAAATCTTTTCCATTCAGTAGGCTGTCATTTTGTCTTATTGACCATGTTCTTTGCTCTACAGAAGCTTCTCAATTTCAAGAGGTCCCATTTATTAATTGTTGATCTTAGTGTCTGTGTTACTGGTGTTTTAGTTAGGAAGTGATCTCCGGTGCCAGCGCATTCAAGACTACTTCCTACTTTCTCTTCTATCAGGCTCAGAGTAACTGGATTTATGTTGAAGTCTTTGATCCACTTGAATTTAAGTTTTGTGCATGGTGACAGATATGGATGGACATATTTGTAATCTTCTACATGTTGACATCCAGTTATGCCAGCACCATTTGTTGAAGATGCTTTCTTTTTTCCATTGTATGGATAGAACCCTCATCCAGTGACTGATGGAAGCTGATGAAGACATCCTTGGCTAGGACCCAGGTAGAGCTCCAGGAGTCCAATCAATGAGAGAGAGGAGGGATTCTATGAGCAAGAGATATCAAGACCATGATTGGAAAAGTATAGAGACAACTAGCTAAACTAGTGGAAACACATGAACTGTGGACCAATAGCTGAGGAGCCCCCAAGATACTGGACTAGGCCCGACGAATAAGCGAGACAGTTGTTTAGCTTAAACTGTTTATGGGACCCCCAGGCAGTGGGATAAGGACCTGTCCCTAGTGCATGAGCCAGCTTTTTGGAACCTAATGCCCACAGTAAGACATTTTGCACAGACTTGGTGCAGGGAAGAAGGGCTTGGACCTGCCTCAACTAAATGCACCAGGCTCTGCTGACTCCCCAGGAGAGACTGTACCTTGGAGGAGGTGGGAATGGGGATTGGAGAGGAAGGCTGGGGGGTGGGAAGAGGGAGGACAGGGCAAGCTGCGGTTGGTATGTAAAGTGAATAGAAAATGTCTTAATTAAAAAAATAAAACTGAAAAAAGAAAATGTCATTGATATATATATATATATATATAATTATATATTATATATTGATTGTAATATATTATATTATACACATGTATATTATATATATTGTTATTCATCTGTAAAATTGAAAATCTGGCCATTTGTATAGAATGAACTAGTCTTTAAAACATGATGCTAAATGAAATTGGTTAGAATTAAAGATATAAGAAGTCAGTGTTCTCTGTTACTTGGGAGCATTTCAGAATTGGATTATGTAGAAGACAAACTGAGAATAGAACTTGGTAGGCATTAGGAGGCTGAGCTAGAACTATGTCAAGTGAACTTCCTTTTAGTTATTGAATTCTTTCTGCATATCTTGGTAATGTCAAAGTCAGAGATTGATGTTTTTTAGTCCTCATTTGCTCTTTGTGTGTGTGTGTGTGTGTGTGTGTGTGTGTGTGTGTGTGTGTGTATGTGTGTATACTTTTAGAGGTGGGGACTCAGGCTAAACATAGAGCTCACCAATTATGTGAGACAAAATGGACAGTGAACTTCAGGGGTATGCCTGTCTCTGCTCCTGTGGGTACTTCAGTTTGAGCCTATTGAAGCGGAGCATTGGAACACAAGTCTCATCCTCGCCTGTCAAGCACTATCCAACTGAGCCAACACATCAATTCCCATGTTGAAATTATTTAAGAGTAGACATATTGTAGATACTCCATTAGTTCGTTTAAAGAATCAATAGACAAACATATCATCTTCTGTTGCCAATGTAAATGGATACTCTGTGATGCAGAACAACTGAAACACCTCAAAAAGTTTTCCATTAAGTAAAATTCAGTTGTATAATTTGAGTTAATAGATTTATTGTTATAACTAAGGAATATCATAGCCCCCATCACCCACTTTCAATTGAAAATATGGCACAGTGATCCCAAAGTTATCCCAATATATAAAATTCTCAAATTTGAGCTCCTTGTACATAAGGAACTGGTGTTCTTCACACTCTGACTCGGAGAACTTGAGTATTAGTTCACAGCTTGTACCATAACTTTGTTAATAATGGCTATGACTCCTTTATGGCATTCACTTTGCGGTCAGAGCTGTCCGTAGAGACTCATTTTCCTTTCCTCTTATGTCTGTAACAGATGCTTCATACAGTTCCAAAAGTTAATGCCTCCTACTTACACTTGACAAAGTTGAGTTCAAAAAGTAAAGCAAAAAAAGGGAAAAAGGGGGGGGGGGCTTTATCTGACAAAGTCTTACAAGCACCAATTTAAAAAAAAAAAAAAGGCCTACAAAGTTGTACCAATCTGAATAATCAGTTGCTTGTTCTAATATAATTGCTATAAGGCTGTTGATTCTTGGCATATAATAAAATTTGTTTTCATATTGCTTTGTTCAAGAAACAAAGTATTTAAACCAAATATGAGAGTTTTATATCTAATAATTACTGTCCTAAATTCACAATCAAGCCATTTACAGTACAGTTAAGCAATTCTAGCAAGATTTAATTAAACTGTAAGTTAAATTCAAAGATTATCTGTACTGTATAAAATTATTGAAGTGTCAACTCATTTAACTAATATAACATCAGGGCATTAAGGAGTGCATATCTGTATTAGTGTGATTTCATTACATTTGTTATCATATATTTGTTATCATATAAGGTTACAGATGTGAATTCTTCTAAAATACATGACAAGATGTACTATATCCTTTTGTAACATGCTAGCAAAGCAAAATAAAGGCTACCAATTGACGATAACACAACATTGAACAGATGACCCCACTGATTTTTAAATATTTTGAAACCCTGTAAGGCACTACCATTTACCATCTTTGCTTTGAGGTCATTCTCATGGAACAGTGTAGAATGTCCTGTACCCAGGACATCATGAAACCAAATACTACAATGCTAAAGTTTAATATTGTTTGACTCATTAATTTATATCATGATGATAACCTCTGCAGATATTTAAGTTTCAATCAATTTTACAATATTTTCAAATGTGATAACATTTTTTTTTACCATATGTGTTAGAAATCTACTTTGATAGTAGCCCTCCTCATAAAGAAAAGCAGCAGGTCTAAAAAGATGGTATACTATTTTATTCATATTTACTTTATTTATAAAGAAATAGTTTCTATAACTGTAAATTAGAGATTTGTGATTTTCTTGCTGCATGATAGAAGGCTAAAGAATATGTTCATGATTACAAAGCAATGCTGTTCACCATATAATCACGGATCTGCATCACAGGATGCAAACAACGCCCTCCGAAATACGTCAGATATATCACCTGTCATCTGAAACACAGCCTTGCTGTGCCCTTCTCAAACTGGAAAAACATAGACATCTTCATTAATAAAATATTATCATTCAAATGCATATAAATATCTGATTATCTTACAATACTACTAAATCCAGAGAGTAGACAGTTTGAGAGATTCAGTTATTCATTATTGTCGTGATGGATGTATCATGGATAAACATCATGTTTCCTTCCTTATTCTAACATAAAAATATTAAACCACAGTTTATGTAAGTAATTTAAATATATATCTGACAAATTTTGCTGTCAACCCTGTAAAGGATGTGCTACTGTGAATGTACTATAGTCAGCTAAACATATGCAGAACAAATATCATGCTATATAAAAATATCAACTAATAAGTTTTATTAAATATTTTGCATGACTTTGTAAATGCTAATGAAACTAAAAATATGTTTAAAAGCTCATTTGTGCTTAGGAAAAACTTTCAATATCAAATGTTTATTCCATGTTTTTTTTCTTTTTTAATTGATTTGATAAGAATTTAATTCTGGAATGTGTATTGGTTGCAAATATGTTTTTAACTATGTTATTTTGAAATATTTTCTTCTAACCCTCAGGTTAGGTTTTCTTTATCATAAAGATATTTTAGATCATTTAGATCATTAGATCACAAATAATATTTTAATTTATGTGAAATAGATTTATTTTAAGAATGTTGCTTTTGTTACTTTATATATTAAATACTTATCTAACTTACTAATGATTGTTTCTCCTTTGTTTACTTGTTTTCTGCTTTGAGATAAAGGGTTTCTGAATCTTTGTTAACATGCTTTTATGTATGCTATGAAGTGTATAACTTTATTTCTATTAGTGAGATAGTAATAATTACAGAAATAATTTTGAAATGCAGTTGTTTTCCTATTGTATTCAGACTTATTATTAATTTTGTCAAGTTTTAATGTCTGGATTTTCTTTAATAATTTACACAGTTCAACATTAATATACAGTTTATGTAGTTAGAGTTTTCCTGCCTGGCCCAGTCAGGACAAATCTCTCTCACCCGCCAGTCCCACAGTCACTCAGACCCAACCAAGAAAGCACACAAAAACTTATATTGCTTACAAACTGTATGGTCGTGGCAGGCTTCTTGTTATCTGCTTTTTCTATCTTAAATTAACCCATTTCTTTTAGTCTATACTTTGCCACATGGCTTGTGGCTTACCAGTGTCTTTACATGTTGCTTCTCATGGCGGTGGCTGGCGGTGTCTCTCCCCAACCTTCTACATCCCAGAATTCTCTTCTCTCTTGTCCTGCCTATACTTCCTGCCTGGCCACTGGCCAATCAGAATTTTATTTACACAGAGCGATATCCACAGCACTTCCCCTTTTCTTTTTTTTTTTCTAAGGAAGGTTTTAACTTTTACATAGTACAATTACATATAATAAAACAATTATCTAGCAAGAATTACAGTTACAATATTAAAGAAGATATTCTATCTATCTTATATTTGTGAGTCTAAGGTTTTATATCTAATTTATCTTGTATCATAACTGAGGAAATTATAACTATCTAGTCTTCAACCACATCAAAGACATCAGAAGGATTTAATATTACCTGAGAACTGGGAGAAGGATGCAAGCAACTTTTGGGAGCCTTGCAAGAGTAGACAGAGACAGCTGGCAGCCTGGACAGTCACCTAATGTTCCTTTGTAAAGTTGGGGTATCTGTCTTCAGCCCACAGGGCTAGAGTCTCTTGGTCACTTTTCTCAGTGTCCTGTAGAATGTCTGGTCGTTTCCTCTGCAAAGCAGGAACCTGAAGGACCATTTTGTCAAGCAAAGTTTAGTGGTCACCTTTCTATGGGTCCTGTATGTCCAGTCGATCAAGCAGTCCAGGAAAGAACAGTTTCTTGCCCAAATGGCTACTTTTGCCAAGGTGAAGATAAGATATGAAGTGTTTTCAATGCCCATCTTCCTCTCTGAAGCAAATCGGTGCTGCCAGGAGCAGACATGTCTCACTGTCCAGAAAGTCTAAATTTTAAAAGTATTTTAAATGCCATATTCTGTAGGTCTTTGAAGTATTTGAAGATTACCTATCTATCTGAAATATGTCTATGTATATCTAGAAGACTTAACTAACATGGCTACGATTATCATAGATGACTAATTATTAATCTATTTTTAATTATCCATTACAATTTAAAATGAGCTATACAAACATAATACCTTAAACACGAGTAGAAATATACACACAGTATAACAAAATTAACTTTAAGTTTGTATCAATAGACTAAAGTCTATACCAATGTAAAACATTTTAAACAAGTTGTTGCTCTTTAGAAGTAAGTTCCTTAATCTACCCTTTTGTCCTATTATATCTACATCCTATCCCCTTTTCTTCTTTAGAAAGAGATCACATTTATAATCAACCCGATTTAAATAAAAATATTGGTTTTTCTCTGCCCCACATCAGAGAGCTCTTCTGATTTGGGACACAAGAAGCTCTTAACCTTTTCTTTTAACAATATGTCTGGGTTTAGAGAAGGAGTGAGCCAATTCCATCTCCAAAGCCAGTTTGATAATTTTGGGAAATTGGGCGTAGTTTTTCTTACTACTTCCTGCTGGACGGGGGCGCTGTATCTTATGGGGACACAAAGAAAATTTTAGGATTATGGAGTAGTCCATTAGGGTGAACCTCTGAGCCAGTTGCCTTGAAACCATTCTGGATGTCAGATCATCTGGGCCATGGTGTCATCAGAGACCTTTCAGGTGGTCTTGGCTGATCAAACCTGATGTATCTTAATCTGGAATAAATCCATAGCCTCTGGCTTTCTGTGGAAACAAAAGCAGAGACTCTTTTCCAAAGCAACATATCCTTATATCCAAAATTTGAAGTCAAGGTACCTTTAAAATTTACATACTTGTTTAACTCAACAGCTTTTACGATCAAATCTTTTTCTGCAGTTAAAAATCCAAAAGATAACATAAAACAGATTCTCTGTGTAATATCCATCTTTGTAAGACTGAAACGCCGCTGTGGCTGCTGGCTCTGCCCACCTCAGCTTCCCAACATGGCGGTGGTACAGTTTACCGCCAGCTCTGGGTCTGGAGCCATGTGTACCATCAACTATCAGAAGCAGTTCTATCAAAGCAGTGCATAGCCCAGAAATCTTTTTTTTTTTTTTTTTTAAACTAGCAAAGGCTAAATCTACCACGCAGCAGAGTAAAGTGCCGCTTGTAGACTCCTCATTCCCACCGCACTGCAGGTCAGACGCACATGCCAGGAACCCGCCATAGTAGTTCAAACCGGCAGGCTGCCACTAACTTGAGAGAGACAATTAGGAAGCTGTTTTTAGCTCTGTCTTAGGATCTTTTTTCTCAGGTTTTAGGTGGAAACTCTTGCCAACACGTTGGGCGCCATTTGTAGTTAGAGTTTTCCTGCCTGGCCCAGTCAGGACAAATCTCTCTCACCCGCCAGTCCCACAGTCGCTCAGACCCAACCAAGAAAGCACACAAAAACTTATATTGCTTACAAACTGTATGGTCGTGGCAGGCTTCTTGTTATCTGCTTTTTCTATCTTAAATTAACCCATTTCTTTTAGTCTATACTTTGCCACATGGCTTGTGGCTTACCAGTGTCTTTACATGTTGCTTCTCATGGCGGTGGCTGGCGGTGTCTCTCCCCAACCTTCTACATCCCAGAATTCTCTTCTCTCTTGTCCTGCCTATACTTCCTGCCTGGCCACTGGCCAATCAGAATTTTATTTACACAGAGCGATATCCACAGCAAGTTTATTAATTGTAATCTTTATAGGATTAACATAGGTGAGCAAAATAATTTTTTACAATTGGTATGAAAATATTATTTTAAAGGGTGCATATAAATTTATTATGTTTCACATAATTTGTTCAACTAGATATATACCTCTCTGTATGTGTATTCCATAAGTATACAAATCTATTCATGTATGTGGATTTTTTTCCTAGTTTTCATGTAAAGGTATTTTTTTAATTAAGAAAATTTTTTATTCATATTTCATACCAACCAAAGATCCCCCTCTTCCCTCCTCCTGCCCTCCCAAGCCACCCCCGACATGTTTTAAGTAGTTGTTACCTACTTCAAAATTAGCACTGTGGGAGGGTGCAGATACACATACATGAGCTCATTATGATAAATAAATATTCTCACAGTGTTTAAGAGACTCATCCCCTCAATGGAAAACATAAAATCCAGCTAACAAGTTGTTCAATGTTTACATATTATGTTTTAAATTATGAGTCGTTAATAACCATGAACTAATAGCTGTAAACAAAATTGCAAAAAGAGGTGATTTACAAGCTATTATTCGCCCTTCATGTGAGATAAGAAAATAAAAGGTTCTTTCCATGTAGCCATTAGATTGTCAAGCAGAAAATCAAGAACAGCACTTTTGGGTCATTGAACATAGTATGTCTTTTAATACAACTAGGAAGTATGGATTTAGCTCTAAATGTTTAGTATTTAGGGCACTTGGGATCTTTTATGATTGTGAAAACCTCATGGTTTTACCATTCTGGAACACATCACTGATTTTCCCAATACTAGGAAAAAGAATTCATTATTTTCATCTGCTTCAGGGACATCACTAATGGGCAATATTTGTTTTAGGATCTCAGTGCTGGATTGAATTTTGTCGTCATGGAGTCATGTTCTGAATACTGGCATTTCCATTATGAAGTACTCTGGTTTTTGCCCTCCAAAAACACTCCCTTAAAAAAAAAAACAAAAAAAAAACTATGTAATAATAGCAAGAGAAGTATTTTCCATCATAATAATGACATAGAAACCAAACATACCAACATACACATTGTAGAACTAAAACAGAATTATACTGCTTCTGTTAAACAAACAAGCAAGCAAGCAAGCAACTAAAAACAGCCAGGCGGTGGTGGTACACTTTTGTAATCCCAGCACTCTGGAGGCAGAGGCCAGATCTCTGTGAGTTCGAGGCCAGCCTGGGCTACAGAGTGAGATCCAGGAAAGGCACAAAGCTACACAGAGAAGCCCTGTCTCGATAAAACAAAAAGAAAAAAGAAAAAGAAATATCCAAAATCCAAAGGAGGGGAAAAAAAAAAGCAGAATATAGAAGGCGTTCATTGAGCTCTGTGAATTAGCAGCATTACAGTACAGGGTGTGACCGACAGGTAAGGCGGAGGCAGGACCCTGGGGCCTGAGAGGGATGATGAATGTCGAACCCCTCCACCCCCACCCCAGGAAAGAAACACACTGGGCCTGGAGTCTTGTTGACACAGGAACTTGCTTTATTGTATCAGGAGTGAACTTACATAGGTTGGGGTGATGGGGGGGGGGGGGGTGAGGTAAGGACAGCGGGCCAATGAGATGATGCCATTTCAGCAATTAGTAGGCCGAGTCCCATTCTTGGTCTGGTCCTACTGAGTTGGAAGTCCATTTGGAGGAAAGGTCACCAAACCCCAGCTAGGCTCAGGAAGGTACACTAGACCTCATGCCTGTGCCTTGTGGGGCCCAACAACAGGGGTTTTAAATGAATTAAAATTGAAAGGAAAACGTTGAAATGACCAAATTAACCTAAATTACTGAAGACATATGCAGCTGTTGCACAGGCTGTAACTAAAGAAGGTAATGATGCTTTGTGGATAAAATAATAAATGCTGGTATAAAGACAATAATACAGTGAATTAAAGCATATATTATGGTTAGAATAATAATGGATTAGCACAGACACTGGAGAGAAGCAATTTAACAGTTGAGATAATACAAAGATCAGTCAGGTTTATCTCACTAATCAATATTTAACTCCTAATTATTTTTATTGGCTATGCTTTGTACTAAGTGCCCTATGTAGAAAATTATGTATATAATCACAATAGCCTAACATTCAGTCTTATGATTCACTATCATTATTGCATTTTGCGTATAGGTTAACTAGTGCTGAAGAACATTAACTCAGTTAATTTTTGTCACATGTTCTAATTTGAAAAAAATTCACTATTCATAGGGTTTTACTGAAATAATATCTTTGAAGTAAATTTACTAAAATCTGATTTAGTAAATTTCTGATGTTATCAACCTTGAAGCTTGTAGTTATCCTTAGTATAGATATGCTCATTGATGAAAGGGGAAAATAAAATGATCATCTAAAAAATGTAGAAAATACTGTGTATATATTCAGTCACACAAAGGACTTCTGTTTAGCTAATATAAAACCTTCATAATTCGCTATTTAAAGTCTATGAGCTATAAGTGTGAGTCCATGATAGAACAGCTTCTTTAGCAAGGGAAGCACACAAGGACCACCAGAAGCTAGGAAATTGCTAAGACACCCAGGAGGGGCTGTGAAAATGTCCACATGTTAAGTAGTAACTAAAGAAGTATTAAAACCATCTAGTTAATGGAATATTTAAGACAAAAGTAAAACTAATAGAAGAAATGTTACCAAATACTGGTTAAAATAAAGATAAAGTCCCTCACACTATATTAGTGATGTAGAAAATGATTCATGCTACTTTCATATTTATTTGATACATCCTTACACAATCAAACCTCAGTCAGGAATGCAGCTAATAAAATAAAGCCATTGGACATGAAAAAATTTGTGCTCAAATATGTATAGGACCATTATTTAAACAAGAAAAACTGGGGACAAGCTAAATTTCTTTCAATATGAATGATACAACCTGTTAGTTCTATTCAGGGGAATATTTCTCAGTAGAAAAAAAAAATGTTCTCACAGCTAATGGAGTTAAAGAACTGTGAATAAAAGTATACTGTGTTAAATCTGAATACTTTAAAATGTTAAGAGGCAGCTTGACACCAATTCTGTGTATTCCAAAACACTTACAAGCAGATCACAACTGTAAATAAATGTTTAACCAAAGCCCCCTCTGATAATGTTCTGATCCCGCCCCTTGAGATCACCCTGTGTCCTGACACAAAAGTCTCTTTTTAAGGAAAAACTCTGCCCATTTCTCTCTTTTGCTTTCCTCCCAAGTGGTGCACACCCATTGCCCTTCTCTCTATCTCTCTGTTTCCCTCTTTCTCACCCCACCTCCCCACCACCAAATAAAACTCTTCACTGAGCACTGTATGAAAGAAATCTCTGTCTCTCACCCACCTTGGGACATCTTGGCTCTACCTGCTAGTACCTGCTGCATACAAATTCATAACACCTGGAAGGGAGGCTTTGCTTACACGTGGGCAAATCATTATGTCTAATGTGCTTATACAAACTCAAATAACTCCATGTATTAGGCAGACACAGCCCTAAAAAAAATAGATTACATAATTTCACAGTAAGAAGTTAATACTTTTGTTTAGTTTTGGTGCCTGTCTTGCATCTTGCTCTGGAGACCAGGCTGGCCTGAACACACAGAGATCTGCCTGGCTCTGCTTCCTACATGCTGGGATTAAAGGCATGCACCCCCACCGCCCAGCCAAGAAGTTAAAATTTTAAGGAATATTTTGTGTGAAAATATCATATTTACACTGTAGAATACTGATCTATACTTATTTATGAAATTTGTCTACTAAAAATAAACATGTGCACTGATATATTTTTAATTCCAGTGTTTAATATGTGACAGAGTAGGAATGGTATTCTACATTAGCTGTCACAGTTCTAAATTCAGCTTATGTGGAAATGAATTTATTTTGGAAAGAAAGAACTGCACAGATGTCATTTTCCTCAAAAGCAAGCAAATAATGAATGTAAATAATGCCCTGTTTGGGTTTTGATCCTTTAGAATCACTTGAAATCTGAAACACTGTTATGCCAACATATTAAAGACCATTTTCTGCCATAAATAGAGATGAATAGACTCTTAGCCATTTACTTGTAAATTGCTTTAATTTTCCTATTAAAAAAAATTCCTTGCAAATTAAATGACAAGTGACAAATGGAATTTTCATTTGTCAGTATCTGTGGTTACAGAGCTATTATGCTGTTTTGAAGAAATTCAATCCAAACATAAGCACTAGAGCTGTGGCAAATACCCTAAGAAATTATTGTTCATAGTTCATAGTAATAAGAAATTAAAGTTGAAACACAATTGAATTAACATAACTTTTTGATGCTTCGGGGTAAAATGACAATTTGACAATAGAAGTGTGTTCTGATTAAACACAGGTATAAAACATGTACAAAATTCAAGATATACATGCTGAGGGTTTATGAAAAAGTGAGGAATGATGTAGCTAGTCATAAAGTTTACCTCACCACATATCTTCATTAACCTTTTAATCACAAATTAAAGTTTTTAGAGGAAGTTGTCTTGTGCTAATATAATCAATTGTTGAGACATCTGCTCATACTGCTCTCACTTATTCTTGTAGGTACCAATATTAGCTTGTTTTTCTTGTGATAAAGCACCACAAACTGAAGATACTGATGAAAAAAATGAGTTATTTTAGGCATATAGGTCCATATGGAGAGACATAATGAGAAGTCATGAAGGCATGACCATGGGTGGCTGGAGAGGACATCTTCAACCACACACTCAAAGGAGAGAGACAAAATTAGATGTGAAGTGAGAGTCTAAACTCTCAAAGGCCTCCTCTAGGGAGGTACTTCTCTAGAAAACCTCTGTCTCCTAAAATTTCCATAACCTTCCCCAACAGTGCTCTCAAAACGGATCTTGGCGCCTCTGGTGGCAGATTCCTTATTCAGACCAAGACATCATATATGTTTACACACACACACACACACACACACACACACACACAGCACATAATTTTATTCAAACTTAAAAGAAAATCTTTTATTTTTATTTATTTATTTATTTGTTTGTTTGTTTGTTTGTTTTTTGGTTTTTCGAGATAGGGTTTCTCTGTGAAGCTTTGTGCCTTTCCTGGATCTTGCTTGGTAGACCAGGCTGGCCTGGAACTCAAAAGATCTGCCTGCCTCCTCCCCAGTGCTGGGAATAAAGGCGTGCACCATCACCGCCCAGCTAGGCACTCAAAACTCCCACCACTTGACCAGAGGACTGTCAAGAAGAGGGAGTGGAGAAGCCTTGGACTTTATTTTAAGCAGTGATGGAAGTTTGCCATGATGGAGCAGGCAGGTTAATGGTGCAGATGTAGGGGATTCAGAAAATAATGAAATCTAAAGTGATAAGAAACTACAATTAGAAAAAAAAATGACCCACAGTGCTTAGGAGCAGACTTACAAAGCAATAAAGATGTTCTATGTAAGCCTACCATATTAATTTTTAAATTTTTATTTCTTTTGAATGTTTTTAATTGAAACAGAAATAAATCACTCCCCCTCCCTTCCCTCATTCCATCATCTTCAAGCTACCCTCCTTCAGACTCCCCAGATGCCCACATCCACTTTCAAGTTGATAGCCTTTTTTTGTTTCATTGTTACATTTTATATATATACATATACATATATATATGTATATGTATGTGTGTGTGCATATTTGTGTATGTATATTATAAATAAATTCACCCTGAGTCCATTTTTGTCATTGTTTATTTCAAACCTGCCCGCATTATGTTGGATAAGCACAGTGTGCTTATTATTGGAAGAGCATTATTCTCATAGAAATCATTAGTTGTTTGCAGATGTCTTTCTACTAGTGGGATACCATGAAATATAGTGATATTTTATTTGTATGGAAATATGATTTTATTTGTATGTTAATAAAGTTGCCTTGAGGTCAGAGCAAGCCAGAGCAGAAGCTGGGTGGTGGTGGTGCATGCCTTTAATCCCAGCACTTGGGGTGGCAGAGCTAGATAGATCTCTGTGTGTTCAAGGACACAGCCAGCATGGCAGACACATGCCTTTAATCTCAATACCAACCATAGAAGACCTGGAGGTCTGTACAGACAGGCAGTGACAAGGAGGTCATGTGGCTGTGTTTACAACCAATAAGAAAACAGAACAGAAAGTCTATAAAAAAAAAAGACAGGACACACAGGAGTATGTCTCTTATGGAGAGGAAAGACAGCAGAAGCAGTGAAGGGTAAGGCTCTCAGCTATTGCTCTGACCTCTTGGTTTTTAACTCTGCAACCGGCTCTGTGTTTCTTATTTAACAAGATGGTTACATCTACAATGAAATTTTCATGTCATGACAAATACTAACAAGTATCACACTCAGAAATCTATACAAAATGAATGATTAGTTAGTGTATTGCACAAAATGAAGATGATTTTTTATAATAAAAAACAAGTTTTATTCCATGTGAAATTCAAAGAAAATTCAAACACATGAAACACCAAAAAGGTTATAAATCTACCAACTCTGATTTCTATGTTCATTCCCAAAACTAATTTTTCTTCAGCAATTACCACACAATTTACTTGGAAATGAACAGTAAATATGCAAAACTTAAATCTGTATGTTTCACCAATGTTTATGGAAGGAACATTTGTGGATGCATACTTAGTATTTAGAATATTAGAGATAATATTTCTTCCTATCTCTGAATGATGCTTCTTATAATACTGACATCATTTTAACCAATAACCTGAATACTGTGGGTGTGTAAATAAATCTTAAATTTCATCTAGTTTCAAAATGAGAATTAAAAATTACCTTGTAAAATAAATTGAAAAAAAAGCAGTGTTACTAAGTATAGCTAGCAGCACCAATTACATTGAACATTATAGAATATGTATATTCTAGTTTTTTATCTGATTCTGTGATTAGTGCCATGACAATAATAAATTTGGAAAGGAATCAGTTTATTTCATCTTGAATATTTTATTTCATCATAGAGAGAAGCCAATACGAGAACTCAATACATGTATCTGGCAGCAAGAAATGATTCAGAAAACATGGAGAAGCACTATTAACATCATTGTTTCCCCTGTGTGCTCAGCTTCTTTTATTATACATCCCAAGCCTAACTACCTTGTGAGGTCACTGCCCACAGTAGCCTAGGCGTTATTTGATAAATGAGCAAAACATTCGACTGACCAATTTGATAAAGGCAATTCTCGAGCTTAGGTTACCTCCTCTGGGATGACTGTATGCATTACTTTCCCAAGTTAATAAAAAATAAACAAATAAACAAATATTTGGTGATTCATTTAAAATGAACATTAACCCACAAATGAATATCAAGCCAAGTGTGATAGTTCACAGCTTTAACATCAGAGCACAGAAGGTTGAAATAAGTCTAGGAAAATCCTGGAATGCATATAGATGTCCACGATACATTGAGCCAAAGTTCATGAACTCTCCCTTAAAAGATAAATATAAAGACAAGAAAATCAAATTAAGCAACATGAAACAAAAGCTGTAAATTGTCATCATATTTTAAAATAGTACCCCAAATAGTACTTGAATTTAAAACATAGTTAAATAGGAAACACAAACTAAATAATCTTTAAAAGAGAAATGAATATCCTAAGGATTGAGACTGAATGAGTATAAGGAACCATAAGTAAAAGTACATAAGTAGAAAATTAATAAATGAAATATCTGACAGGCAAATTATAACTAAATGCAGCAAAACAAATTGAAAATTAATGTATTAAATTAGTGAAAAGAGAAGATTAACTGCAGGTATAAGCCAACATGATTGACAGGGGATTTTTTTTAAAGCAATCATGAAAAGAATAATAAGTTTTGAAAGCCAAAGAAAATAATTCTTCACTTAGGTTGCTCTAATCTTAAAATTGGTTTCAAGAAGGGTAAAAACGACACTGCAGGTAACAAGAAACAAGTTTTGGTATTCTATTGCCCAGTGGGTGGTTGTAGTTAACAATAATGTCTTTCCAAATGGCTAGAGAACAGGCTTTTAAATGTTTGAATCACAAAGAAATAACAAATGTTGAAAGTTATGAATTAGCATTGCTCCTATTTAAACTACAAGCTATGTATATGTACTTTATAGATATTTAGGATGTTATGCCTTTAAATATATATAAAATAAAATATATAATCAAATAATAAAACAAAGAATATATTACAAATTTTTTATATTAAAACTGTACATTTCCTAAGTGATGTAAAAATTATAATTTAGATAAAGAAGGGAAGGAGACGGAAGATGTCAGTACTACTGAAAATAAAGCGTTTAAAATAATAATTAGTGCTTACAGGTTATACAAAAAAAGTAAAGGTGAATAGAGTTAAGGATTTTTAAAATGTTATAATGTTGTAACATAAAACTAGTGACTTAATTTATTAACACTTGATTTCATAATAATAAAAATAACTCAATTCCTCTTGTATGTAGAAAAATAAAAGATAATACCATTTGACATGCACATAACAAAAAATACAGTATAACTAATCAAATTTGCAAGTTTTCTAGAAATAAATAATAATACAATAATATCATATATAAAATTAGTTAGTGTGAATATAATTTATAGTATACAGTAAAGAGTTTGCTTATTATATAAGATAGCAAGGGTGATCATTGGAAATATTGAAATATGAATTATCTGTTAAATATGTGATATGACTCTAGTATAACAGCAACAAAGGTTTAAAATTAAGAATTAGAAGGATATTCTGAAGGAGGTGAATTCTGAGACTCTAAGTAATAGAATATTAATATAAGAAAAATATGTCAGTCATTTATTAAGCAGTACTTTGTGTTTCACATAATTAATAAAAATTTCAACATGTTTTGTTGAAGTTACTTTGATAAAATAATTCCATCATATATATGAATCAGCAAGTATGAACTACCCTGGAGTAATCATTATGGAAAACACACTAAACAACATTATAATTTTATGACTATACATATCATTTTCATGAATTCAAAAGCAAAATAATAATAAAACTTATTGTAAGAAACATTTTAAAGTCTGCTTACTTTTTTTAGGACACCATAAATAAAAGGACCTACAAGACTTAAAAGGGCGTAATTAGTAAATTGATCAGCCATTATGTAGTTTCTGAGATATTTGAACCTATTCTTTCACTGGAGCTGGAGTTGAAAGATTACATGTCTATATTCCTTAAAAATCATTAGCTAGGAAGTATCTGTAGTTGGAGAGCTTCTCTCCAGGTTCCACCAAGCCCCCATAGTCCCACAACCCACATATAAAATAATCATACAGACATTTATATTATTTAAACTGCTTGGCCATTAGCTCAGCCCTACCATTGTCTAGCTCTTACTCTTAAATTAACCCATTTCTCTTAGTCTATACTTTGCCACGTGGCTTGTGGCTTACCAGTGTCTTTACATGTTGCTTCTCATGGCAGTGGCTGGCAGTGTCCCCTCCCAGCCTTCCTGTTCCCAGCCTTCTCCTCTTCCTTGAACTGCCTACCCTATCCTTCCTGCCTGGCTACTGGCCAATCAGCACTTTATTGATACAGAGTGATATCCACAGCAAGTATCACATAATTCAGCACTTCAAATGCTTTCCTTTATCTGGCCTCTGTGAAGATTTATAATTTAAGTAATAAGTGTATCTACCTTATTTATTTTTCTCTACAAGACTTTGCTGATCAGCAAGAAATTATATAAATTTCAGACTCAATGTTTTGAGATTTGATTAAGATGCCCACCATAGTTCTCACCATGTTGGTAAGATGATGGTCACATATTGTTGTGTAACTACAAATAAAACATATCTTCATTTCACAATTTTATTCCTACAATGAGACCATTAACTCTCATAATGTTGTATGTCTCCTATGATGTTAACATTAATCAGGAACAAGGCAAGGCTGTCCTCTCCCCCCATACTTATTCAATATAGTACTTGAAATTCTAGGCAGAGCTATAAGACAACATAAGGAGGTTAAGGGGATACAAATTGGAAAGGAAGAAGTCAAGCTTTCCCTATTTGCAGATGACATGTTAGTATACATGAGTGGCCCCAAGAATTCAACCAAGGAACTGATACAGCTAATAAAAACCTTCAGCAACATAGCAGGATACAAGATCAACTTAAAAAAATCAGTAGCCCTCCTATATACAATAGACAAACAGGCTGAGAAGGAAATCAGAGATACTTCACCCTTTACACTAGCCACAAATGATATAAAATATCTTGGGGTTACTCTAATTAAGCATGTGAAGGACCTATATGACAAGAACTTCAAGTCCCTGAAAATAGAAATTGAAGATGTCATGAAATAGAAAGATCTCCCATGCTCATGGATAGGCAGGATTAACGTAGTAAAAATGGCGATCTTACCAAAAGCAATCTACAGATTCAATGCAATCTCCATAAAATTACCAACACAATTCTTCACAGATCTGGAAAGAATAATACTCAACTTCCTATGGAAAAACAAAAAACCCAGGATAGCCAAAAGACTCCTGTACAATAAAAACATTAATCTCGAAATCAATCAGAGAGTGTGTAAGCAACTGGAGCACCAAACTTAGCCACAATGGCATGCTCTTATAATTCAAGAAGAAATGCTTGTTATAGTTATAGAAAATTTGGAAATTCTTAATTAAAGCATCATATTTGCTTCTTACAGGAATTCTTGAGATCAGGGCCTATATGGTAAGCTCAGAGCTCTTTCAAGCATTTAATTGTATAAGAAAAAAATATTTTTTTTAAAGCTGGCATTCCATAAACAAACTTCATTTTCATAAGAAGTAAGAATCCCCAAGGATGTATGGCTACTTTATGTGCCATGTGAACAGCAAATAACACTTGGATGGCAATGATGTAGCATATTACAATTTTTTATAATTTTTAATTTATTATTATTATATTTGTATTTTAATTTTACACATCAGCCATGGGTTCCCCTGTCCTCCCCCCTCCCGCCCCTACCCCCACCTTCCCCCCAGCCCCTCCCCTCCATTCCCACCTTCTCCAGGGCCAAGACTCCCTTGGGGATTCATTTAAACCTGGTGGATTCAGTACAGGCAGGTCCAGTCCCCTCCTTCCAGGCTTAGCAAAGTGTCCCTGTGTAAGCCCAAGGTTCCAAACAGCCAGCTCATGCACTAAGGACAGGTCCTAGTCCCGCAGTCTGGATGCCTCCCAATCAGTTCAAGCTATTCAATTCTCTTACTTATCCAGAGTGCCTGATTCAGCTGGGTGTTCCACAGCCATTGGTTCATAATTCATGTGCTTCCATTCGATTGGCTATTTGTCCCTGTGCTTTTTGCAATCTTGGTCTCAACAATTCACACTCTTACAGTCCCTCCTCTTTCTCGACAGCTGGACACCTGGAGCTCCACCTGTGGCCTGCCTGAGGATCTCTGCATCTACTTCCATCAGTTATTGGATGAGAGTTCCAGCACGACCCTTAGGGTGTTTAGCCATCTGATCACCAGACTAGGTCAGATCAGGCTTTCTCTTGACCATTGCCAGCAGTCTACAGAGGATGTATCATTGTGGATTTCTGGGGACCTCCCCAGCACTCTGCCTATTCCTGTTCTCATGTGGTCTTCATTTATCATGGTCTGTTATTCCTTGTTCTCCCTTTCTGTTCTTGACCCAGCTGGGATCTCCTGTTCCCCTTAGCTTTCTTTCCCTCAAATCTTGCCCTTCATTACTCCCACTGTCGTCCAGGTTGTTCATGTAGATGTCATCCATTTCTCTGTAATTGGGTGATCCCTGTGTCTTTCCTAGGGTTCTTTTTTCTAGGTAGCCTCCCTGGATTTGTGTAGCAGTCTAGTCATCTTTGTTTTACATCTAGTAACCTCCTATGAGTGAGTACATACCATTTAAGGAATTGCTCAACATCCCTAATTATCCAGGAAATGCAAATCAAAACGATTCTGAGATACCACCTTACACCTGTCAGAATGGCTAAGATCAAAAACACAGAAGACAGCTTATGCTGGAGAGGAGGATCTGGAGCAAGGGGAACTCTCCTCCCCTGCTGGTGGGAATGCAAGCTTGTATAGCCACTTTGGAAATCAATATGGTGCTTCCTTAGAAAATTGGGAATCCATCTCCCCCAAGACCCAGCTGTAGCACTCTTGGGCATATACCCAAGGAATGCTCAATCATACTACAAGGGCATTTGCTCAGCAAACAATCAGCATTGCTTGTAATATAGCCAGAATCTGGAAACAACCTAGATGCCCTTCAACTGAGGAATGGATAAAGAAAATGTGGTACATATACACAATGGAGTACTACTCAGCAGGGAAAAACATTGACATCATGAGTTTTGCAGGCAAATGGATGGATCTAGAAAAAATCATCCTGAGTGAGGTAACCCAGACTCAGAAGGACAAGTATATTACAATTATTGCTCCATGCAGATGTGGAGAATCTGAAAAGCTTTTGTAGACTTCACAATAGCTTGTTACTATTGATTTCTAGCAAGTATTCCCAAATAAATAAATAGTCCTCAGTTAATCCATGCTTAGAATTCAATTCTCCCTCCTTAGTTGTATCTCATTACACAATGATGTTTTATTTCTGCAAAGGTACAATGCAAAATTCAGTACACAATTAAATATACTGTATCCCAAAGTATCCTCTATTTTAAATGACCATATTCTCAAATGTCATTTTAATACCACCAATTATAAAAGACCCCCAAACAATTTTGTTTAAACCTTGTATTCTAAACCTTACCTTTCCCAAATAATATATTTGAAAATTTCTCTTCAATAAGTGTTGTTACCTTTTGCTTTATTTTTTCAGTTATGCTCAAACCCGGTTTTGTGATTACTTTAGAGCAGACATGTTCATTTAGGAACACAAAGTACAGACTATGAAAAGTAAATGATACAGCATTAAACAAAAGAAAAAATCTTTCTTTCTCCCTTCTCTGATACCAAACATTGCACTCTCTAGTTCTTCTGAAAACTGTAAACAACTTTTGAAGAACATACTGCCACTAACCTGTGAATAAAACAGAAGTGGATGATATCTGATTATCATATATGGAAAGATTTCAAGCCCATTTTTCACATTTCATGAAAGAATGCAATGTTCTCTTTTGTCCCACCCTATGTAGATATAAAGAATAAAGACAATTCTGAAATATGAAAAAATTATTCTTCTGTTCTGTTCTTTTGCCAATTCTCCAGTTCCAGTTTCAGTGCCTAGAATATCCTAATGTTCCTCTTTATTGTTTTGTTTCTCAAGTTCTCCCTTAGGATCTGATGACATTTCACTTTCTAAGCAAGCAAACCCAGAGCAACAATGACAACAAATTTGTCAATGTCTTTTTTCACTGCACAATTATTTTGCTCATATTTAATTTTCTGCTTGAACTAACTCCAGTCAATAGTCTCAGCCTAATCTTTTCTTTCACTTATTTTAACTGATAAAGTATGTATGTGTGTATGAGAATATATATATATATATATATATATATATATATATATATATATATATATATATTCTCATACTTTACAACATACATGTGATGTTTGTTCATTAAGTGAAAAGAGGAAATCAATACTATTAACATATCTATTATATTATCTCAAATCTTTAAAGATTTTGTGATAAAATCATCTTTTAGCATTTATAGCATAATTCTGTTTTCTTTTTACCAAAGAGTATTCAAAATTCCCAACAGTTTCTTCTTCCTGGGTAACTGTGACTCAGTAGACTTAATCCAACATTTCTCCATTCCATTCCTTTTGAGCTCTGACAAGACTCATGTAAGCCTCTGCTTCTGTGAGCTCAAGTTAGAGATGACACACTATTGTGAGCTCTTCTATTATTTGTCTTTCTCTGGGTGACTTATTTCACAATATATCACACCGTGTGTTTATTCATGTTGTTGCAATTCAGAAGAATTCTTACTTTAAAAGTCAATGTGATTTCTGTATAACTCCTTCAATGAAGCCGACATGCTTTCCAAACTAAGCCCCTCACAGGTGTGTTGGGATTGTACCATTCATTACTCCTCCCCTGCAACTTCTAAAACTTACAATAGCAAAGTGTATCTCACTGGATGATGAATATTTTTAATCCATACAGACCTGTGTGAATTCACCTTTCTCTGAGTAAAATAAAATTCTTATTAAAATGTTCTAAGGCCTATCACATTCTTACTTTAGTGTATTTATGCACAAACATCTTGGAATCATTTGTATTTATGAATAATATTGATAGCTCTCATATGGTTTTATTGAGTATCAAAAAGCATATACAATGTCGTGTATCTGATAATTAAAATAATTAATTGAGAAATTAGTAATCAAAGAACAAAACTGTATATTCTTTTATCAAATCAAATAAATAAACTGAATAAAAGAGACATGCAAATTATCTTCCTAAATATGGAATAAAATAAAATAAGAGATTTATCACCAAAATGTATAACAAAAATAACATGGACTAAGCTTTGAATTTTGATTAATAATTACTATTGATACGTGATAAACATGATAAATAAAACTAGATATATTTTTGTGTCACAAGTAAAATACAAGAGGAACACTCATTTTCCTTCATTTATGTGCATATATAAATATATAAAAAACACATATGGATTATAATATAAAAATAGAAGTATCAAAAATTTTATTATAAGATTGGCTCTGAGGTATACATTGAGTTTTAGTAAAAAAGACACAAATAATATTTCTGTAGTGATGTATAAATTCAAAATGATTGAATCTTGAAATATGGATGATGAAGAATGTGGTTGATTTCTAGTTATATGTTTAGCTTCATAATGCAGATAACTGAACCAGTCCTATAACTTACCTCCAATTTATTGAGAGCTTATTTGGAAACAGTGGAAACTGAGAGATAATTCACCTGTGAAATGTTACTGTTTGTGTCAGTTCAGATTTACTCTCTATTTTTGTTGGAGTGTGACCACTGAATTGTTTTTAAAATAACATTGTATTGAGCCAGGCAGTGGTGGTTCACGCCTTTAATCCCAGCACTCGAGAGTCAGAAGCAGGCAGATCTCTGTGAGTCTGAGGCCAGCCTGGGTTTAAAGAGTGTCTTCCAATAGATCAGCAGAGTAGGTCAGCTCAGGCACTCTCTCAACCATTGCCAGTTGTCTATTGTGAAGTTATCATTGTGGATTTCTGGGGACCTCTCTAGGGAGACCTTGCCTTGGAGGATGTAAGAATGGGGGTGGATTGGGGTGAAGGCTGTGGGGTAGGAGGAGGGAGGACCAGGGAATCTGTGGCTGATATGTAAAATTAAATTAATTATAAAATAAAAATATTTATTAGAAAAAAAGAAGAAAAATATAAGAGTGAGTTCCAGGAAAGACACAAAAGCTATACAGAGAAACACTGTCTCAAAATACAAAAACAAAAAACAAAACAAAAAATCCTATTGATTTCTATACATGAGAATGAATATCAAAAAATGTGTGTGTGTGTGTGTGTGTGTGTGTGTGTGTGTGTGTGTGTATTACAGACAATGGGAATACTAGCTAGTTTGTCCTTTGGTTCTGTGACTAGTTCACACAATCTGACACTGTCTTCACTATTGTTTTTAATATGTCTGTTTTGCCTTAAGTGTCGTCCCTATTCTTTTTACTAAAAACTATAAAGGCAACTTCAATATATCTGAAGATATGACAAGGACACATCTACCTCTGTGGGGTAGATGAGAACCTACTTTGAATAAAGGAACTCATTGTGAATAAATGCAATAAGCAATTTATTGCTATTTTTCTTAAGTATTTCCTTTTGGTGACTTCAAAATGGGCAACCTCTGCTATCTGCTACTTTCTGTTACTCTCTGTCATCATATCAGTATACTAACCGGCTAGTAATTTTTGAAGTGTTACCTGGCTATTAACTCTTGATGAAATTCATCTTCCAGTGATGCACATCTTTTACTAAGTCAGTGGGGAAAAGCATTAGATTTTCAAAACCTAAATTAAATTGTCTTTCAAAGAAACACTGTTGTTTTTTTTTTGTTGTTGTTGTTGTTGTTAGTTTGTTTTGTTTTGTTTTTTCGAGACAGGATTTCTCTGTATAGTTTTGGTGCCTGCCCTGGAGCTCGCACTGTAGACCAGGCTGACCTTGAATTCATAGAGTTCTGCCTGACTCTGCCTCCCCTAGTGCTTAGACGAAAGGTGTGAGCCACTGTCGCCCAGCTAAACACTTTTGACCTTTCTATTTGCAATGTTTCTCATTTTAAACATCTACTTATTAAAAAATACATAAAAAACATAATGTCTATGTCACAGGTGATTCCAGAAAACTGTAAATTTTTCATTTAATTTCCCAATTATTATGTATATTCAATACTATATTTACTTTGTTCAAACTGTGCTCTTTTGATTTTTTTAAAATTTTGTTTCCAAAACATCATAACCTCAGTTTTCCCTCTCTCCATTAGTCCCATTTCCCCCACCTTACCTCTGCATCTCCCCCTCTGTTTCCCTTCCAAAAAGCCCTGGACTTCCAGAATTTTCATTTCATCCAACAAGGCACAACAAGTTACAATAGTAAGGCACAAAACCCATATCGATGATGGATGTGGCAACCCATTAGGAGGTAAAAGGGTTTCATGAGAATAAAGAGTGAGACACACTCCCATTCCCACTGTTAAGAGTATAACAAAAACACCAAACTAAAACTAAAATGCTGAGAACATTGCTGATACCCACGCAGGCTCCTTGAGTGCACACCAGTTGTCTGTGAGACTCTGTCTGCCCTATTTAGTTGAAGTCTGAGAGTTTTTAATTCTCCTAGTTTCCTCTAACACCTCTGGCTTCTACATTTCTTCTTTCCCCTCTTCATGGGTTCTCCAAGATCTCAGAGAGGCCTGATGAAGATCTCCAACTTTCATTCTCTCTTCCTAGTATTTGGCTGTGTGTCTCTGTATTTGCTCCCATCTGCTTACAGCAGTAGTCATTTGATGAGGAGATTGATGGTGAGGTACCAATCTTAAAGGCTATCATTAGGAATCATTTTATACTGTCTTTCTTCTCTTCCTTCCTTCCTTCCTTCCTTCCTTCCTTCCTTCCTTCCTTCCTTCCTCCCTTTCTTTTTCTCTTTTCCTATCATGAGTCTCTGGGCTATTCAGTCTCCTGGTCCTGGTCATCCAAACAATGTGGGTACATGGGCTTGCTCTACCATGGGCTTTCTCTAGTGATATGGGCTTCAAATTGTATCCATCATTGGTTGTCCCCTCCCTCATGTAGGGTGATGGTTATGTGGCTGGTTTTGTGTCCCAGTCTCTGGAAACCTTGTATGGTTACAAAAGATGATTCCTTCAGGTCCCAAATTCTCTATCTTTAGGAGTCCACCCTAGGATCATGGTCATAGAATCTGAAGAGATTCTAATAGACTAGGTTTCCACATAGCCTACTGTAGTTGGAAGTTTTTTCTGTGTCCCTTCCGGCCAGTGGTTGAGACAAGTCTCTCCCACTCAAGTCCCCCAAGTAAACACACAGAGGCTTATATTAATTATAACTGCTCAGTCATTAGCTCAGGCTTATTACTGACTAGCTCTTAACTTCTGAGCCATTTCTCTCCTCTTCCTACACAGCTCTATCACTTTCTGTCTGTCTGTATAGAACTCCAGACTTCTATGGTTAACTAGTATTGGAATTAAGGTGTGTGCCACCACACCTGTCTCTGTTTCCAGTGTTTCCTTAAATACACAGAGATCCTGCCTGCTAAGTGATAGGATTAAGGGAGTGTGCTACCATTGACTGACTTCTTTTGTTTACTTAAAATGGCTGGCCTTTTTCTCTCTGATTTCCAGGTAAGCATTATTTATTAAAGCACAAATAAAAATCATCACATTTTTCAAATACAAATAAACCAGATATTGTAACTGTAATTCTTGCTTGATAACTGTTCTATTATATGTAATTTTACTATGTTAAAGTTAAAAGCTTCCTTTTTGATTAGGCAGAAAAGGGGAAGTACTGTGGAATGTCCTTCTGTGTGCTCTGAATGTGTGTTGGTATGATTCATTGATAAATAAAATGCTGATTGGCCAATAGCCAGGCAGAAAGTATAGGCAGGATAAGCAGACAAGGAAAATTCTGGGAAGAGGAGGGCTGAGTCAGGAGTTGCCAGCCAGACACAGAGGAAACAAGATGACAAGGCAGAACTGAGAAAAGGTACCAAGCCACATGGCTAAGCATAAATAAGAATTATGGGTTAATTTAAGTGTAAGATTTAGTCAGTAATAAGTCTGAGCTGTTGATTGAGCAGCTATAATTAATATGTCTCTATGTGTTTACTTAAGGACTTGAGTGGGAGAGATTTGTCTCAACCACCAGCCAGGAGGGACACAGGAAAACTTCCAACTACAGCCTCCCCTGCCCCAGGCATAACAATTTCATTAGTCCCTCAAAGAACTCTTTCTCTTCATCCCACCTACCCCCCATCCCTACAAGCATGGTATGTATTCACTTATGAGTGGATATTAGCTGTTAAGTCAATGACAATCATGCTACAATCTACAGACTCAGAAAGGCTTAGTAACAAGGAGGGCACTAAGAGGAATACATGGATCTTCTTATGAGGGGAAAACAGAAATACTGGGTAGACTGCAGCTGATGGGGATAATAATAGATGTTTCTATGTTTCTTTTCTTTTCTTTTTTTGAGACAGGATTTCTCTGTGTAGCTTTGAAGCCTGTCCTGGAACTTGCTCTGTACACTAGGCTGGCCTTGAATTAGGTGTTTTTATTTTTAAAAGTTTTTATTATTTTAATTATATATATATGCATATATATATGCAAAATATGTGCATATTTTCCTTAGTGTTCGAAAAAGTGCTTTTCATGTGCTAGAACTGGGGTCAGAGATGTTTGCTAGTCACAATATGAGTTCTGGGAACTAAACTTAAGTCCTTTGCAAGAGTACCGCATGATGTTAACTGCTGAGCCCTCTTTTAGACCCTAAATCATAGCATTTTGAAATATCTTCAAAAAGGACACAACTTTGAACAACTTAGAAATGGCTTCCTTATTTGTGGGAAAATGAAAAAAAAAGTATCATATGTTCTTATTTCTGTTGTATATGTTTCAGTTCTAAAAACGGTTCATCCAGTCAATCAGAGCTTCATTTTATCTTAACTAAATTGGGCCTTCCTATTTATATTTTGCCCATATGCACATCTTCATATTTGTTTGACAGACATGTGCTCTTACATGATTGGCAAAGTATATTTCAAAATTACACATTTTTGTATTTAAAAAGTAACATAGAACCTAGCATAGTATTGATATTGCAGTTCATGTTTGTTTACACCTTGTATTTGCTTATCATAATATAACCATTCCTCTATGCATTTTGAATAATTTGAACATTGTTTAGTCCTTTTCTAGAATAAATATGCAATGATTAGTAGCATACATATAATTAAAGCTGGTTTATAAAATTGACATTGTGTAGATCTTCTGTCTAAATATCTCAGATATTACGTATCTTCATGAGAATTTTAAACACATTATAATAATATGATCCTTCATTTTTCCTAAGATACATATTTATGAATTTCTTATTCTAATCAAATGGTTATGATTACACATTTCACAATACTCAAAATCTTGTTTTAAGTCATTAGTTTTTCTATACTTAATTCATATTTTGTAGTAAACTTGACTCACATCTTACATTTCTAAGCAGCATGCATCTTAATATCCCTTATTTTATTTGATCATTTTATCCTCACTTTTAGATAACTTGTACAGATTAAATATTATTAGTTCATTTTGATCACAACTTTGATTAATTTTTATAAATATAATTAAATATTTTTAACACTTAATACTTTTGTCTTAGATGATTCAGATATCTGGTTGATTCATTTATGAGATTTTTATCTTCATGCTTAAATATTTAATTATTCTCACATTCTTTTAGAATAAAGTATGCTTGTATTATAATTTATGTTTATGTTTTCCTTTGCATTTCTTTTTTATGAACCATTTTAATTATGTATAAAATCTGAGAGTGAAGATATGAAATTGTATTCTGCTGTCCATGAAGATGAGAAAAGACAGTAGAGTTGCTTGGAACTGTAGTTATAGGAGATTAAATACAACAGAACATGGGTGCTGAGAACCAAATTTGGGTGATCTGGAAGAGTTGAAAATGTGATTGATTGCTGAGCCATCTCTCCAGTCACTTCTTTTTATTTCTTAAAATATTGTATTACAGGAGGAAATACTGTAAGAGCCAGATGACAAGGAAATCCACTGTGAGATTGTGTCTCAGAAGTGACAGGGAAGCTTCACCCATATCTCTTCAATAATATGGCTGTCTTTAAAAAGACAACACCAACAGACCAATAGGACCCCTAGGACCAAATACTACTGGGAACAGAATTCTGAGTGCAGGAAAAACAGTCATCCCCAGCAAAGACGCTAATCTCAGGTAGTCAGCCCTGAAATCATGTACTTATCAGCAAAACTAAATGAACTTGGTTAATTATATTTATAGGTTTATGCATTTTTATATACAACAAAAAATGAGATCATCAAGTTGAGAAGGAACAGAGGCAGGGCATGGTCAGGGCTGTGGGGTAAAAAGGGAGAAGAAATTATATAATAAACTACATTAAATTACATAAATATATAATTATGTTTTCATTAGAAAAATCATTTCGGGGCTGGAGAGATAGCCTAGTGGTTAAGAGCATTGACTGTTCTTCCAGAGTACCCGGGTTCAATTCCCAGCACCCACAGGGCAGTTCACGACTCTCTGTAACTCAGTTCCAGGGAACTGACAGCCTTTACACAACCAAAACACCAGTGCACAATAAATTAATTTTAAAAAAAGAAAAATAATGTCTCTTGGATGCCCATTATCATCTCTGAAGTAGATTGGTACTACCAGGAACAGACCTGTCTCATAGTCATAAAAAAGGAACTTACTTTATTAAAATATCTTAAATGTCATATTCTGTACATCTTATGCTTTGTGTGTGTGTGTGTGTGTGTGTGTGTGCTAACAGTTAGTAATTAAACAA
The DNA here is from genome assembly GCF_903995425.1 of Onychomys torridus. Classification (NCBI taxonomy): domain Eukaryota; kingdom Metazoa; phylum Chordata; class Mammalia; order Rodentia; family Cricetidae; genus Onychomys; species Onychomys torridus. Next base: position 56,538,934 of record NC_050457.1, on the reverse strand, counting down.
GCAAATGCCCTTGCCTCCATTGCTGAGAGTATGTTGTCCAAATGGGACAAACAAGAAACAAAAGAAAGGATTACTAAGCTTTGCAAAAACAAGGTAAGAAAGCTCTTCAGAAGATTCTGGTTCACAACTAATTCTGTCAGATATGCTAGGCCTGTAGGCCAAATATGGATGGCCCAACATTGCAGAGTAACCTTGGATGACTATACAGGCAGCCAGCTGTTACTGTCATGTCTCAGTTTTTGAATGTTGCTTGCTTGCACTTCCTACTTACTCAACATTATTTCCTTCATGGGTCTCTGAGGGAGTTGAAGACTAGATAGTTGTAGTTACAGTTTTCCTTGTTAACAAATTCAGAAAAGAAACTCAATAAAGGGTGTAAGTTTGAGTGACATCAAAAGATAGTTTTGGTTGGTAATTCAAGTTAGAATAGAAAGTGAAATTTAGGTACAACACTTTGGACTCATCAAAATAGGATAAATAATGGAGTATTTTCTTTGAATTTGTTCACTGTTAATGGACTAGACTGTTTATATTATACATAGTTATTGTACCTATTATATTTAGTTTTTTTCTTATATTAATTATAATCTTCTATTTTTATTTTAGACAAAAAGGGGAAATGAAATATTTTGTGTATGCTTTAACAAATAAAGGTAGCCTGAAGATCAGAGGACAAAGCCAGCCAGTGGTAGCACATACCCTTAATCCCATCAATTGGGATCTCATGCCCTTGCTGTCAGTAATTGGGAGGCACACATGCCTTTAATCCCAGCACTAGGGAGACTAAGACAGAGAAAAGGAATATAAGGCAGGAGGAGACAGGAACATAGTCCTTTTGGGCTGAAGAGTTGATGAGATAAGAGGTGGCTGTGGCTTGTTTCTTTGTCTCTGTGATCTTTCAGAATTTACTCTGGAAAAAAAATAATGTCTCTGATACCTTATTCTGAAGAATGTCTAGTAAACTAATGTAAAGTTGATTTTATGCACTCTACATGTAACTTGGTATTTTTTTCTCAGAAACTTTGCCTTTAATTCTTACTATTTTTAATTTTTTTGTATGTTGTGGAGTCATATGTTTTTAGAGCACAAATGTCATGTACATAGAGAGCAGAGGACAGCTTTTGAGAATTAAGTTGTTTCTTGACTTCTACCAAGTATAGCTCAGAACTGTACTTGGGTCATCAGGCTTGTTAGCAAATGAATTTCTTTGTTGAGTTATCTTATCAACCACACTATTGTTATTTTTATACATTTATATTATAATAATTTCCTGTTTAGAAGTTTATGTAGATGTATCCGGCTTGTTAAATAAGAAACACAGAACAGATTGCAGAGTTAAAAACCACGAGGTCAGAGCAAGAGCGGAAAACCTTACCCTTCACTGCTTCTGCGGTTCTTCCTATCCGCAAGAGACCTACTTCTTCTGCATCCTGTCTATTTAAAAACTTTCTGTTCTCCTCTCTCATTGGTTGTAAACCCAGCCACATGACCTCCTTGTCACTGCCTGTTTGTACAGACCTCCAGGTCTTCTATGGTTGGTATTGAGATTAAAGGCGTGTGTCTGCCATGTTGGCTGTGTCCTTGAACACACAGAGATCTGCCTAGCTCTGCCTCCCAAGTGCTGGGATTAAAGGTGTGCCCCACTACTGCTTGGCTTCTGCTCTGGCTTGCTCTGACCTCAAGGCAACTTTATTGACATACAAACAAAATCACATTTCAATACAAATAAAATATCACTATATTTCCCCTTTTCTATTTTAATAAAAAGAAAAAAAGGAAAAAGTTATAACTAATATAAGAAAAAATATATACAAAAGTACAATAACTATATATACCATATATACAAACAATAAATACCTAAACAATGTCTAGTCCATTTGTATTTGACAAATTCAGAGAAAATAATTCCATTATCTATCCTATTTTGGTATGTCCAGAATGTACCTGATTCACTTTTTATCCTAACTTATATAGCTAACGGAACTGTCTTATAACGTCTTTCAAATTTATACACTTACAGCTCTTAGTGAGTTTTTCTGAAATCCTTAACAAAGATAATTATAACTATAACTAACTGATCTTCAACTCCCTCAGAGACCCAAGAGCTGTGGATATCGCTCTGTGTAAATAAAGTTCTGATTGGCCAGTGGCCAGGCAGGAAGTATAGGCAGGACAAGAGAGAAGGGAATGCTGGGAAGTAGAAGGCTGGGGAGAGACACCGCCAGCCGCCGCCATGAGAAGCAACATGTAAAGACACTGGTAAGCCACAAGCCATGTGGTAAAGTATAGATAAGCAGAAATGGATTAATTTAAGATAGGAAAAGTAGATAACAAGAAGCCTGCCACAGCCATACAGTTTGTAAACAATGTAAGTTTCTGTGTGCTTTCTTGGTTGGGTCTGAGCGACTATGGGACTGGCGGGTAAGAGAGATTTGTCCTGACTGGGCCAGGCAGGAAAATCTAACTACAAATGGTGCCCAACGTGTTGGCAAGAATTTCCACCTAAAACCTGAGAAAAAAGATTCTAAAACAGAGCTAAAATAAACTTCCTAGTTGTCTCTCTCAAGTTAGCGGCACCCTGCAGGTTTGAGCTACTATGGCGGGTTCCTGGCATGTGCATCTGACCTGCAGTGTGGCGGGAATGAGGAATCTATAAGCAACACTTTACTCTGCTGCATGGTGGATTTAGCCTTTACTAGTTTAAAAAAAAAAAAAAAAGATTTCTGGGCTATGCGCTGCTTTAATAGAACTGCTTCTGATAGTTGATGGTACACATGGCTCCAGACACAGAGCTGGTGGTAAACTGAACCACTGCCATGTTGGGAAGCTGAGGTGGGTGGAGCCAGAAGCCACAGAGGCGTTTCAGTCTTACAAGGATGGCTATTACACAGAGAATCTGGTTTATGTTGTCTTTGGGATTTTTAACTACAGAAAAAGATTTGATCATAAAAGCTGTTGAGTTAAACAAATATGTAAATTTTAAAGGTACCTTGACTTTAAAATTTGGATATAAGGATATGTTGCTTTGGAAAGGCGTCTCTGCTTTTGTTTCCACAGAAAGCCAGAGGCTGTGGATTTGTTCCAGATTAAGTTACATCAGGTTTCATCAGCCAAGACCACCTGAAAGGTCTCCAATGACACCATGGCCCAGATGATCTGACATCCAGAATGGTTTCAAGGCCCAGATGATCTGACATCCAGAATGGTTTCAAGGCAACTGGCTCAGAGGTTCACCCTGATGGACTACTCTATAATCCTAAAATTTTCTTTGTATCCCCATAAGATACAGCGCCCCCCTCCAGCAGGAAGTAGTAAGAGAAACTATGTCCACATTCCCAAAATTATCAAGCTGGCTTTGGAGATGTAATTGGCTCACTCCTTCTCTAAACCCAGACATATTGCTAAAAGAAAAGGTTAAGAGATTCTTGTGTCCCAAATCAGAAGAGCCCTCTGGTGTGGGACAGAGAAAAAACAATATTTTTCTTTAGAGCAGGTTGATTATAAATGAGATCTCTTTCTAAAGAAGAAAGGGGAATATGATATAGATATAATAGGACGAAAGGGTAGATTAGGGAACTTAATTCTAAAGAGCAACAACTTGTTTAAAATGTTTTACATTGGTTTAGATTTTAGTCTATTGATACAAATTTAGTTAATTTTGTTATATTGTGTGTATATTTCTACTATTGTTTAAGGTATTATGTTTATATAGCTCATTTAAAATTGTAATGGATAATTAAAAATAGATTAATAACTGGTCATCTATGATAATCATACTCATAGCCATGTTAGTTAAGTCTTCTAGGTATACACAGAGATATTTCAGATAGACAGATAATCTTCAAACACTTCAAAGGTCTACAGAATATGGCATTTAAAATATTTTTAAAATTTAGACTTTCAGGACAGTGAGACATGTGTGCTCCTGGCAGCACCAATTTACTTCAGAGAGGAGGATGGGCATTGAAGACACTTCACATGGAGTTTATCTTCACCTTGGCCAAAATAGCCATTTGGGCAAGAAACTGTTCTTGCCTGGACTACTTGATCAACTGGACATGCAGGACCCATAGAAAGGTGACCACTAAACTTTGCTTGACAAAATGGTCCTTCAGGTTCCTGCTTCGCAGAGGAAACTGCCAGACATTCTACAGGACACTGAGAGAAGTGACCAAGAGACTCTAGCCCTGTGGGCTGAAAACAGATGCCCCAACTTTACAAAGGAACATTAGGTGACTGTCCAGGCTGCCAGCTGTCTCTGTCTACTTTTGCAAGACTCCTGAAAAATGCTTACATCCTTCTCCTGGTTCTTAGGTAATATTATATCCTTCTGAGGTCTTTGATGTGGTTGAAGACTAGATAGTTATAATTTCCTCAGTTATGATAAAAGATACATTAGATATAAAACCTTAGACTCATAAATATAAGATAGATAGGATATCTTCTTTAATATTGTAACTGTAATTCTTGCTTGATAATTGTTTTCTTATATGTAATTGTACTATGTAAAAGTTAAAACCTTCCTTAAAAAAAAAAAAAAAGAAAAGGGGAAGTGCTATGGATATCGCTTTGTGTAAATAAAGTTCTGATTGGCCAGTGGCCAGGCAGGAAGTATAGGCAGGACAAGAGAGAAGAGAATGCTGGGAAGTAGAAGGCTGGGGAGAGACATCGCCAGCCGCCGCCATGAGAAGCAACATGTAAAGACACTGGTAAGCCACAAGCCATGTGGCAAAGTATAGATAAGCAGAAATGGGTTAATTTAAGATAGGAAAAGTAGATAACAAGAAGCCTGCCACAGCCATACAGTTTGTAAACAATGTACGTTTCTGTGTGCTTTCTTGGTTGGGTCTGAGCGACTATGGGACTGGCGGGTAAGAGAGATTTGTCCTGACTGGGCCAGGCAGGAAAATCTAACTACAAGTTTATTTTATTTATGCATAAATATAATTTCACTAGGTTCTATTGCCTACGTCTTTTAGAAAGTATAGTAGTAATATTTGTAGGGGTTTTTCCTTCTAGGCGAAAAGGATATATCCATCATTTGTTGTCTGTTACAAGATGGCCAGGTAAAGTCTTAAAATTTTAATATGACTGAAAAATAAATTGTAAAATTGAAATATAGAATAAAATTTTAAGTGTGGAAGTGTGGATTTTTCAAATCCAATAAGTCTTTAAATACTCTACAATATGCAAGTGTTTTCTTGTTTGTATTTAAAAACATTTCATTTAAGGAATATGACTTTGTTATCACACTCATTGTCAATATTAACTTGTGATAGGTGAACAATATTAGTAGCTGCTCTCAAAAGAAAATGGACCAGAGGGCCCTCAACCCTTCTATTAAACATTGCATAAACAAATTCAAGGGAACTCGTAATGTCTGTTGTTTAGCCCTAATATGCTGAGTAAAATGCCTTTGAGTGTAATGACTAATTTATTCTACATAATTATTCTGGTCTCATAGATTACTCCCAGTAAGAAATATTCCATCAGGTCTGCTAAATATAATGTGTACGTTTGTCCTTGTTGCTTGATTACTGATCAAAATTTTTTTTTGGTTACTCTGTATAATGTTTGTTAAACATGTAAATAAAAGTTAAATGTGTGTGGTGTGTGTGTGTGAACATGCATAGACAGTCTGTGTATGTATAATTTCTGTTAAACATGGAGGTTTATGTGTATATTGAAATGTATATGTATATTTTAGTAAAGCCTTTGTGATTTCTGCAATGATAAATTCATAATTTTTCTAATTCCTAGATTCTGTTCTTTATTTTGAGCATTGATATAGATTTGTTTACTATGGAAATGAGTTAATTAATATTTTTTTTTTCTTTTTTCAACTGCTAAATGAACTTTCCCAAATGAATCCTTTTCTTTTTCTTCTTCATTTCTTTCTTTCTTCCTTTCTTTCTTTCTTTCCTTCCTTCCTTCCTTCCTTCCTTCCTTCCTTTCTTTCTTTCTTTCCTTCCTTCCTTCTTTCTTTCTTTCTTTCTTCTTTCTTTCCTTAATTCTCTCTCTGTCTCTCTCTGTCTCTGTCTCTCTCTCTCTCTGTCTCTGTCTCTCTCTCTCTCTCTCTTTCTCGCTTGCTTTTTTGATGTAATTATTTGACTCCTAGATAAATTTAAGGTTCCTGAATGCCCAGTCTTCCTTCATAATATATCTTCTATCTTTGCTGAAAAACCAGCACACCACAGTCAGAAGAAAACTTCTGGGTAAAAAGCTGTGTTCTTTTAAAAAATTGAAGGCCATATTCTCAACATTTATAAAATATTACATGTATTTTATTCATTTGAATGTAATTTGCATACTGATAATAGTGATGAATCTATTAGTAATGATAATTTAATATATGTATCTAAGAATTATTTATCTAAACTAGATATCAATTTTCTATAATTCATTATATGTTCAAATAATGTTTTAGGAACTTGATAATATAACACACATTTTGGTATAAAAATAGAATTCCAATCTTGGTCTCAACAATTCACACTCTTACAGTCCCTCCTCTTTCTCAACAATTGGACTTCTAGAGCTCCACCTGGGGCCTGGCCAAGGATCTCTGCATCCACTTCCATCAGTTATTGGATGAGAGTTCCAGCATGACAGTTAGGGTGTTTGGCCATCTGACCACCAGACTAGGTCAGATCAGGCTTTCTCTCTACCATTGCCAGTAGTCTACAGTGGATGTATCATTGTGAAAAAGCACAGGGACAAATAGCCAAACTAATGGAAACACATGAATTATGAACCAAAATCTGTGGAGAACTGGATCAGGTCCTCTTCATAAGTGAGACAATTGAATAGCTTGAACTGTTTGAGAGACATCCAGGCAGTGGGACCCGAACTTGTCCTTAGTGCATGAGCTGGCTGTTTGGGACCTTGGGCTTACACAGGGACACTTTGCTCAGCATGGAAGGAGGGGACTAGACCTGCCTGTACTGAATCCACCAGGCTGAATTGAATCCCCAGGGGAGTCTTGGCCCTGGAGTAGATGGGAATGAAGGGGAGGGGCTGGGGGGAAGGTGGGCACTGGGGTGGAAGGGGGGAGTACAGGGGAACACATGGTTGATAAGCAAAATTAAAACACAAATATAATAAATAAAAAAGGAGAAAAAAAGAATAAAAATAAAGAATAGAATTCCATCGTAGTAGACATTACTTGTCTTCATATTTAGTTTTCCAAAACACATAATATTATAAGGAACCTACAGTTTTCAATATAATGAATTAATCAATACAGAATGATAACTTTACTCCAAATGATCATCAAGACAACTAGAATATTTAACACATGTGCTCCATTCAGCATTGTCTTCAGCAATTCTTCCATTATGAGAAAGGACACCATGAACCAGACTTTCTTGAGCAAAGCATTTAATTGCGGACTTGCTTGCAGATTTAGAGCATTAGTCCATGTTAACCATGGCATGAAGCAGACAATACATGGCACTGAAGCTGTAACTGAGAGCTCTGCATCCTGATGCTAGACAGCAGGCTGAGAAAGACTGAGCCCTGAGTGGGTTTTTAAAATATCAAAACCCATCCCCACTGATATCCTTCTTCCAATAAGAACAAGCCTGCCCTGAAAACATCAGACCTCCTGATCCTTCTGAAAGAGTTCATCAGCTTGGAACTAAGCCTGAAAAGGACCCTCCAGGGCTTTCCTCATTCAAATGAACACAAGCATAGTTTGCATTTTGAACTGTTTATTCTTGTATACGTAGTTTAGAGTCCTATCTTCATAAGAGATATATAAAAATATTTTAAAACAAAAATTTCTACATGAATAAACAATTAAAATATTGACACATTTTAAACTTGAATTTAACATTCCTGGTATATGTGCTGAAATAAATAAGAATAAATTATAGAAAATATTCTATCGCTAAGTTTAAATTCTTAGGCCATTAGTCTCAAGTTGTCAAACAATCTGAAAAATTCAAGAACCATTAAATTGAAATATATAATTAATTGCTAAATTGGATGTAAGAAAATAAAACACTGTCTTACAAAAATGAAAAATTGGAATTTATATTCTAGTTAAATTATTCCAAGAACAATAGGCATAAATTTGAGATTTCTTCTCATGAATGTGTTAATACTTGAAAAAAAGCCAATTAATTTGAGTAAATGGAAATGTGCACTCTTTTACAGGACAAGGATATGATTGTTACACAACAGTTAAGCTACTGTATATAATGAATGGAACTATCATTTTATTTTATTAATTTTTAAAACCATATTTGTTGTTGCAATAGAACTAAAGTCACATTCCCCATTCTTTCTTTCCTCCCAGATGTCCTCTCTCCAACTGCTCATTTGTCCCCTTATCCTCAAGTTGATATTCTTTTTCTTTGACAATTATTTCTATGTGTGTGTATGTGCATGCATGTGCATGTACATGTGTATTTGTTTGCACATTTTGAACCTGTTTTGTTTGGTGTTGCATATTGTTTCAGGGCTTTACTGGCAGCATTGGACAGCCAATAAATCCTTCTATCCCTGGGAAAGACTCATTCTCTTCTCCCTTTAGTCATTAGTTGGCTATGGTATGTATCAAGGAGTGGGGCACTGTGGAGTATTCTTTCTTCCATGTTAATATGTCAATTAATACCAACATTGTTCCAGTCCTGTTTACACAGCCATTTCTATGGAAATGCTTCATGCAGCAGACAGCCTGGTACTCTGGCTCTTGCCTTTTTTCCACCCTCCTTTCAGGATGGTAGCCTAGGCACAGATGCAAGGTCTGTGATGTAAATGTCTTCATTGGGGCTGAGATTCCTACAGTGACTTGATCTCAGCACTTTTTCACATTTTAGTTTTCTTAGATTGTCTCAATGCCCTAAGAGAGGCTTCTTTTAAGAGAATTGTATAAACATGCACATGCGTGCACACACACACAGACACACACACACACACACACACACACACACACACACACACACATACACACACATATACATCTTTCTCTCTCTCTTTTTCTCTCTCTCCCCCAATATATATCTTAAAAGAAGCTATGCCACATGGGTTGTCTATCATTCCCCCCCAAAAAAAGAAAAACAAAAACAAAAAAAACCTGACAACAACACCAATAATAGACATGAAAAAAATCTTCTGTCCAAGGGGTTGGTCAGGTTAGTACAAGAGACACCCTAAACAATGTAGACTCTCAATGTTGTTCTTGGGTGTCTCAGGGCTTGAAGGTGGGCCCATACTGATGAAGGGACCATGCATTTGAACAAAGGATTTGGACAATTCAAGCCTCATCTGACCTGAAAACCTCTTTTGTGCAGTCTAGCTACCAAGGCACCTGAAAAAACTGTGCAGGCTGTCAGGAGAGGGAAGCAACTAAACAGCCCTAGGTGCGAAACCTGTGAACCACAATTTCCAGCATAGCAAGGCTCCATAAAGGGGATGGAAGTGATACTCTCATGTTGGTGGGAGCCAAGGGTGGATCAATTGGAACTCCTGGTGACTCTACAGGAGGGAAATCATGTCTGGATACTAGAAACATGGCCAGCTTTCCAGAGCCTTGATCTGAAATTTTTAAAAAGCTGTGGATTTTATTGTTATTGTTTTTGCTTGTTTGTTTGTTTTATTTGGGGGAATGTACCTCTTACTAGCCGGGAAATCTCAATGTTGACTAGGGTGGCAAACTCCCATTGACCCACAAGCATCTACCTCAGGGATTTCAGGGATTTCAGGCATGTGTCACTATATCCTCCTCCATTTTTTAAATTTGATTCTCAATTAAGAATAGGATTTATTAATCATTATTTTAAAAATATCAAATTAATAAAACATATCAGTTTTAATTTACTTTATCTCCTAAGAAAGAGTTATGGTTCACTGGGAAAAAAAGAATATTAAAGACAAATGTTAACTCCCACACTCAGAAGTGTGAGGATATTAATTAATTTAAAAATATCAGAAATAGATACACAAGATCTTATTCAATATGAATATACTGGGGGGGAGGAAGATGTTGAGTTTTATTCTGAATCAAAGAATATGATTATCAAGTATTCCAGAGGCACTTGACCTGAGGAAACTTGAACGAAAGAGGAAGAAAAATGTGTCAGGTCAGAGTAAATGTCAGTGCCAGATAATTCTCACCCAGAAAAAAACCACAAGAGTGCCACTAATTATGCAACTGTTAATTGAGTCTTCATATATACCAATTTCTTCAGCAGGGCTCCCACTAACTGTGAAATGCAGATGAAAACCTCATGTCTGACAGACTTCAAGCTGTTATTAGAAGTGCTAGACATGTAGTCTGTGTTTAAAGACCCAGTAAAACTTGAAATGATTTCCTATGTAAATTTCTGTTATATGGAATTTTTTTTCAGTCTACTCTTAACTTCTTTTACCAGAATACAACTAAATTAGTAGCACTATATAAAAAATAATTCATTACACTCAAATAAATAGGACAGTGTCGGTTGCTTGATACACAGAAACACTACCTTTCATAAATTTACATTTTAATATAACAGAGTTTCCAGATCTACAACTAATGCTTTTTATATTCATTTAAATACAAATATTGTTAGAAATAGTATAATATTTTTGCTTCATACTTCAAATTAATTTGGTGTTATGCTGTCTACAAGATTGAAGTTTATAAGCATTAATTTCAATTATCTCTAATTTACATGGATGATAATACTGATGCAGTGAACAAATCCCAAATTCAATGTAAGAATACAATTATCCTGAAGCATTATTTTTATCATACTTTTCTACCTTTGTGTGACATATAAAACTTCTTATTTATCGTGGTGACTAATTTCATGTGTTATTTATTTTCTGTCACTGGATCCACTGAGAGCTGCTAAATCAAACTTTCTCCATGTGCCTCAGAGAGTGTTTTAGACAAGTTTAGTATTTTAATCTGCATATTTAATTATGTTAATGATGGCCCCTCTGAGGATGCCTGTCTTCCAGTTCACTGTAGCTCTGAATTTGCAGAAATCAGAAAGAAGGTATATTGTTCTCTCTGCCCAATTGTTTGAGCTGGGGCAGTTCCTTTCTGCCTGAGCATTTCTGGATATAGAGTAGTGGTTCTCAATATATGGATGTCAACTCCTCTGAGCATAGCATATTCGATATTCAGCATATTGAACATTTACATCATGATCCATAACAGTGGTAAAATTACAGTTATGAAGTAGCAACAAAACTCATTTGTGGTTGGGAGTCACCACAGTTTGAGGAACTGAATTAAAAGGCTGCAGCCTTAGAAGATTATGAAACACTGGTCTAGACTGAAATCCAAACCACTAAGGCCTCCAATTCTGAAATCTTTAAATTATACCTCTGCTGTCAATATTGCTCTATGTAAATAAAATATTGATTGGCCAGTAACCAGGCAGGAAGTATAGGAGGGACAAGCAGAGAATAGAATTCTGGGAACAGGAAGGCAGAGGAGAGAGCTGCCAGCTGCCACCATGACAAGCAAGATGTAAGATACAGGTAAGCCATGAGCCACGTGATAACTTATGGATTAATAGAAATGGGCTAAATATAAGAGTAAGATCTAGACAATGGTAGGCCTGAGCTAATGGCCAAGCAGTTTAAATAATATAAGCTTCTGTGCATTTATTGTATAAGTGGGCTGTCAGACTGCTGGGGCTTAGTGGGACCTGGAGAAAAGCTCTCCAGCTACATACCTCTGAATTTCTGGACTTTACAAATAACAGCAAATCATGTGATCCAACGCCAACAAATCCCCATCTATCTTTTTTCCTGTTTCTTTGGTTAACACTGACTTCTACATTCATTCAAGTAATTACATGCGGTATTTCATTAATTTAAAACTTTTTGAAGAGCCAAGACCATCCAATAGAGGAAGGCATAGTGTTCAACAAAATAACTGTAAGGAAAAAAGACATTCATACATAAAAGTTACTAGTTGAAGTTTTGCTTCATCTAAAAAGTAGTTGTATCAGATCTATAGTAAGGAATGAATGAGATTAATGATGATGCACAGCTTATTTTCTCCTTTGTATTCAGACTCTGTTCTTAGCACATGAAACGACTACGGTTATATTTAAGGTGGTTCTACAACCTCAGTCAGTGAAACCTAGAAAATCTTTTACTGACATGAGCAAAGATAAGTCTTCCATCTGATTTTGAACCTCTCAAATCAACAACACAGGATCTTTGAAGAAATTCAATTCAGTACTACAATGGCATGTACCTTTATATCTTTTTCAGTTAGCTATTGAAAAAAAAATCAATACTGATAATTGCTGATGAAGATGTAGATCAACTAAGGTTACTGTATGTTGTTATATTTGTGCAGTATGATAGTAAAGCTACTGTCAAAATAGTATTGTGGCTTCCCTAACAGATTGCAAAGTAGAGGTTGGCACATAAGTTTGGTCATGTTATTCAAAGCTTTCAAAAACTGAATGTAAGGTAAGTTACAAATGATGGATAAATACGTAAAAAATGCATCCAAAATAATAAGTACATTCAGCCTTAGAAAAGAAAGACATTAAGACATATTAAGCTGAATGAAGCTTGTATGTCACAACACACCAGCAGTCATACAATTCCAAAAATACAAGTAATTAGAACTTCCAGATTTAAAAAGAAAAAAATTGCAAGTTTGTTTAACAAGGAAACATACTTATTGCTTACTCAGTTCTGCAAGCTTTTAATGACTGCTAGGAGAAGGAAAATTTTCCACTCTCAGAATTGAAGCCCCTTATTGGTTGTCCAATGCAGAGTGCAAATAATAATTTTAAACCAGAAGATGAATATATTGTTTGGAAATTCTGCACATATATTTTCTAAAACTCAAGAAAAGTAAAAAAATCCACTTAAAAACAATAATTAATATTTGTGCATCTAGGCACTTTCAAAAAGTAGATACAATGTCCATTTTACAACTCATTGTATGAGAATGCCAGTATCTTTATAAGGAAGCAATAAAAGATGTGGCAAATGAACACAGATGAAGAGTTTGAGAGATAGCAGCAACAGACGTCTAATATGGAAAGGTGGAAGTTTACAAACCCTCAACTCAACACAAAGAACATCAAGCAACTGAAGAATGCTACAATGGGGAAGTAATTATCTCCTGGCACAATCACACCATTTGGTTATCTAATACTAAAGAATTGATTATCTAAATTGAATTTAATATTGATTATCTAACTCCTAAGATATCTAAAATTAACTAGTATTAGCAAAATGAAATATTAACATCTAATATTAAAAACAAATGCAAGGGAGAGATGATGTAATTACTATATCTCAAAAATAAAATAAAAAATAAATTAAAAATATTATTCAATTAAGGAAAGGGACATAACTGTTTCTAAATAACTCTGAAACCTTGGATACCTATGTACTATCTAGTAGCCCACAATCTCAAACCAACAATGAACTGTCTCTGTGAGGTGAACTGATTCTCAAATACTATTATAGGAATGACAAAGCTGAAAGAATGATATTAGACAATGACATTTCATTTAAAACAATACAGTGTGTTCAAGCTCCCACCTCACTACCTAAATAAACTCACACTGTATTACAGAGCTACATTTATCATCTAAGATGTTTACATTCTTATAAGAAACAAGGCAGGCTATACTACAATCTTAGATACATCATTTATTATAATCTTCATACAATGTAAAAACCATATGTGACATAGGAAAACAAATTGTACTTCTTTATTTTATTTTATTTTATTTTATTTATTTTGGTTTTTTGAGACAGGGTTTCTCTCTGTATCTTTGCGCCTTTTTCCTGGAACTCACTTGGTAGCCCAGGCTGGCCTCGAACTCACAGAGATCCACCTGGCTCTGCCTCCTAAGTGCTGGGATTAAAGGCGTGCACCACCACCGTCTGGCATGTACTTCTTTAAAATTGGCAAATTTTCCTTTTTCTCGACAATTGGACTCCTGGAGCTCTACCTGGGACCTGGCTGAGGATCTCTACATCCACTTCCATCAGATATTGGATGAAATTTCTAGCACGACAGTTAGGGTGTTTGGCCATCTGATCACCAGACTAGATCAGATCAGGTAAGCACAGGGATAAATAGCCAAACTAATAGAAACACATGAATTATGAACCAAAAGCTGTGGAGCCCCCAGCTGGATCAGGCCCTCTGGATAAGTGAGACAACTGAATAGTTTGAACTGTTTGGGAGGCATCCAGGCTGTGGGACCCAGACCTGTCCTTAGTGCATGAGCTAGCTGCTTGGAACCTTGGGCTTACACAGGGACACTTTGCTCAGCCTGGGAGGAGGGGACTAGACCTGCCTGTACTGAATCCACCACGTTTAAATGAATCCCCAGGGGTGCCTTTTTGGAACCTAGGGCCTGTGCAGAGATACTTTGGTCAGCCTGGGTGGAGGAGGGGACTGGACCTGCCTGTACTGAATCTACCAGGTTGTGCTGAATCCTCAGGGGATTCTTGGCCCTGGAGGAGATGGGAATGGAGGGGAGGGACTTGGGGGAGCCGGGGTTGGGCGCGGGAGGGGGGAGGACAGGGGAACCCATGGCTGATATGTAAAATTAAAACACAAATATAATAAAAAAATAGAATATAAAAAATTGGTAAATTTTCTCTAAGTTTTCATAAAGGAGAAAATACAAACAGAATATTATATTAATGATATAACATGGACTTATAGCATCATTATAAGGATGAAAGGAAGACCAAGATAAAATAATTATTATTACATTATAAGTAATATCATTGTTGAAAACCCAGCCATGACCACCTGTGGTAGGCAGAGAAAAATGGAACTCTACTTCATTGTTGTGAGAACAGCAAACAGTAAGATCGCTTCAGAGCTCATGTTTGCATTTCCTTAAGTGGAGTATCCTAAAATAAAATTATCTTACATTGCAACAGGATCCCTGTCTATTTACATATAGAACTATCTGAAAACTTAAATGCACACACTGAAAACTTACAGCCAAATGATATGTGCAGTCTTATTTGAAACATCAAAAATTGCAAATTTTCCAATGTTATGATTTATGTATTCAGTTATTTTTCTGCCATGTAGCAATGTGCACATTACTACGTAGACCCTCACAAATACGTTAGGTAAAACAAATCACTCATAGAAAGACATGTCATGTATGATTGTATTGGATGTGTTGGCTAAAATAGTAAACTGCAAATCAGGTTTTGTTCTCGCCAGATTTCCTTCCCTTGTCTTTCACAAGTGTTCTTCACTTCAGGGCCTCTGGAAGTGTCCCACATCACTAGATCAACTTTTCAGGAAAATAAATATAAGAAGGTCTTCTATCTAATAAGGCAGATTTATTTGCTTGTTATCACTCCCACAGTCAGCATAAAAAGATACAGGACAATTTGTGTGCCACAAGAAAGTGAAGCTACATTTACATGAATATGAACACTGAATACTGTCAGTAAGTATGTAGCTGGGAATACTCTAGAGAATGGATTTTTAAAAGACAATGATAGGAAAATAAGCAGAATAAAAAAAAGAAGGAAGGAAGGGCTGGTAGTTAATATATAGGATAAAGAAGATGGAGAGGAAGGAAAGAAAGACCGAAGGAATGAAGGAAAAAGAATGGAACAAAGAGTGGAAGGAAGGAAGAAAGAGTACGTTTCGGTTGTCTTGACTCTGGCATAAGAAAAATCCATATATTAGTTCAACGTGATAGTTTATAATTTCTTGAAATTAGAAACATCATTTAAATAAGAATAATTATTTCCTATGGTTTTGTGTTTATAACTAACCAGTTAGTATAGGGGTCCTCTTCCTAAAAGTCACTGGTTCTTCCATATCTACAACCAGTAACTACATGAAACTTTTCAAATAGTTGGGACTTTGTGAAAATTTCCCCTTCTGTGTTCCTATGACAACTGGATTGTGTTTGGATTTTCTAGTTCCATCAGTTTTCATGATTTCAGTTTTTCATTACAGTTGAATAGAATTCTATTGTGTATGGGTAACACATTTTCATTGTTCACTCAGCCATTGAGGGACATGTAGGTTGGATTATGAATGGGATTTTGTCAATTCCCAATAATGTAGCTTCCAATAAAATGCACAATTCAACTAGGTCTACTATCTTTCTTGTAAATATTCCTTCTAGTGACATAAGCCTAAGATTTTCCTTGTTATTTCTTCTTTGACTATATATGATAATTTAAGTATTTCACAAATTTCATGATTATACAATAAGAGATATATATTTATTCCTTGCTCTCTGCCCATGAAAACAAAGGATCACAATATTATGTGACTGAGTGCTTTATGACTATAATTTACATGTTTAACAATCACAATGTTTCTTAAAGATAGCTTCTGGAATTTCACATTGTGTCAAAAAATATTTAAAAGTAAATAAATGTTAACTGGAGAAATATCCACAGTGGCAAAGCTTTTTTCAAAAGTGCAGATTGCCCTGTATTAACCACTATGAGTATACAAACAAATCCAAACAACAACAACAACAAAAAGCCCTCCAAAGTTATTCCTACAACATCCTTTACAATTTCAAAGGCTAGATCTATACCTCCAATATTGTGATGAGAACAATCTGGATTGACACAACAATACAATACTGCTTTAAATTCTCATTCTGTTCTTGCTTCAAAGTGTTCCTTCTATCCTCATCCACTATCACTCTTGCCCTTGCTCTGGTTTGGTTTGTTATTTGGCTTTAATTTATTTTTTTAAAGATTCATTTTATTTTTAATTAAGTGTATGCATGCATGTCTGTGTAATGGTATGTGCATTACATGAAGGTGTCCTTGGAGGTCAGAGGATGGCATTGGATTCCCTATGGCTAAAGTTACAGATGGTTGTGAGCTGCTGATAACATCAGTTGTACAGACTAAACTTTCAGACCTCTAAAAAAGTACTATGTACACTTGACTTCTGAGTCGTATAACTGTAACACAAATCCTAAAAGGTTTTATAATAAAAACCCAGAGCCAGATATTGGGGTGAAAGCTGAAAGATCAGAGAAGTAGAACAGCCAGTCACCAGTTTACCTCTACAAAATTGTCAGGCTCAAAAGACAAAGTTCCCGTTTCCTCACCCATTAAATACCTTTCTGTGTCTTGCCATGTTACTTCCTGGGATTAAAGGCATGTGTCACCACTGCCTGGTTCTGTTTCTCTCATGTAGCCCAGTGTGGCCTTGAACTAACAGAGACTCAGATGTGTCTCTGCCTCCCGAATGATAGGTTTAAAGATGTGTGCCACTACTTCCTGACCTCTATGTCTTATTTAGTGGCTGGCTCTGTCCTTTGATCGCCAGGTAAGCTTTATTGGGGTACACAATATATCACCACATATTTCAAGCCTCTTCTTTCTTTTCTTGTTTATTTTTAATCATTTTCTTCGTCTTTTATTTACTTCTCTATTTTTTGAAGGATTCACTGTGTAACCTAGGTTCACACTTTCTGTCTACATTTCTAAAGAACTAGAAATGCAAATGGCATTTGTGAAGTTCTTAATGTACCCTTATGAACATAGTTTGAAATTTAAAATAGTGTACTGTGTTAACTGAAATACAATATTGCAGATAAATCTAAATTACCCTTGAATATGAATGCATATTGATAAGCATCAAATCCTATTACTCACTAATAACCAACTACTACAAAAATGAATATGTGAAAACATGAACACAGAAAGAGTGTGGACTTAAATCATTTGTATTAAAAATGCTGTTTATAGTAAATTGTGTAATAATTATGCATAGCTTTCACTAAGCTATTTTAAAACTGAAGTCAGAATTTGAATATAGTATGCCATTTTCCTGAAGAGTTTTTTTCTGGTTATACTCCTGTGTTGGCTATTACCAGTTGCAGTCAGTTAAGGAACTTATAGTAAATTTAGTAGTTATTTAATGCCCTTTGGGATCCTCTCCGAAGGGTGTCAGTGCAATAGAATGTCTGTAATTGGTGGATGTGTTGGGGCAACTGAAATATCCAATTTTCTCTTATCTTCTCTTTGAAAATGTTTGATGTCCCTCTTGATACCTGAGCCGAGATATGAAGAAAGCTTGTGAAGTCAAATTAGAGTAATTCCCACAGACTATGGATCTGTTTTGTCCCTTGTATTATTATTGGAGAATCTGGTATTATTATTGGAGAATCTGGTTAAGTAATTTTGAAAATATTATTCTTCAGACTAGAACATAGGCAAGTCAAATGTAAGGTAGTTAATTCCTAAAACAATAGAAAATATTTATTGAGCATTGTTGTACCTTTTTCTGGGGAATCATTAACGAATCATCCCAGATCTAGCTCAACGTTAAATCAAAGAAATGATTTCACCCAAGCCCAGTTAGTTTATTAGAATTTCCTATCTGAGCGTGCACAATTTAAAGCTGGCCACATTAAATTACCAAAAAGCAAACAACCATAACATATATACAAAGTGTTTTTGTGAGAGTTCTAACAGTGGGAGTGGGAGTGGGGGTGTCTCTGACTCTTTGGCTGGTTCTCTGTACCTTTTTTTTTTCCTACTAGGTTGCTTCACTCAACCCTGATATTAAGATTTGTGCCTAGACTTATTGTATCTTGTTATGTCATATATGGTTAATGTCACTGAAAGGCCTGTTGTTTTCAGAAGAGAAATGGAGGTGGGGTGGGTCTGAGGAACAAGGAAAGTAGGGGGAGAACTGGAGGCATGGAGGGAGGGGAAACTCAATTCAAGATGTACTGTATGAAATAATAATAATAATAAATTACTGAGAAGCCCACCTCCTTACTATGATAAATGCCTAAGAATGTGTCATCCATGGATACTTCTATACCACTTACAAGTAGGTTGTTTGGAAAGAGATTATCTTCTCCTGATAAACCAGCTGGTCCTGGTTATGGAACCTTGTCCTGGAACCTTGTTATCTTTTACGTTTCTGCGGTTGTGTTTTGTTTACTTCCAAAATCTTCCTAAGTCTAAGTAGGTCCATTCAGGATGTGACATTTTAAATTGGAGGCAACTGCCACTAAACCATCATGAATCACATGTAAAAAGTACAATAAGTGGATTGTTCTTGTATGTTTGTAAGGTAATATGATACCTACACAAAGTACACTTGAAGACAAACTATAGTAAGCAGAATTATCACATGACTTCATGAGTCATTCTTTTGAAATCCTCTTAATGTCAAATTCTGGCTTGTTTGACTCCCAAAACAAACTGAGTTCTTCATGTATATTCTCAAAGATTACTCCTTGAAATCTAAATATACTTTTGACTCAGCCTCATCATCTATGTTTTTGCATTCCCTAGATTCATTATTAATTCGTAGATTTTCACCCTAACATTTCAGTTGTGACATTTTGACATATGATAAGGATTTAGTATGTTTAGTCATGTGAAGATGTTTTGTAATTTATTTTTATAATCATGACTATTTATATTCTATGGATGTTTGGTTCTTGTATGACTTCAACCAGATAGGTGTACACTATCCCCTCAGTTATCCCTTGATCTGAAATAAGAAAACTTATCTAAGATTACTAATTCAAGAAGGTTCACTGGCGGGACTATAAGAAGTGCCTTTAAATGCGCTATTGCTTGACAAACATTTTCTTTCTTTAACAGTAACTTATAAGGATATTATCTATTAAGTTATATCTCTGAACATCTTCAATGTAATATTTTTAACTTCTTCAATAAGATATTATGACATGTGATGGTGAAAACACCACCCTTCCATACAAAGTGCTGGTTAAAACTTTCACTGTACTGAATACAGAGCACAGTTAGTATTTTCTAATTCAAGATATCCAGTTTCAAAGCAAATGACCTTTATGTCACTTGACGCTGATAAAAACAAATTAATTTAGCATGTAAACAGCACTAGAATGATATTATTGATTCAAAGGGAACCACAGGTTAGGTAATATATGTTCTTTAAGTGCAATATTCTTTAGGGCATAAAGATATGCCATCTCAGAATCTTCTATTTGTATGCATATTTTGTATTTGTTGTAAAGAATATAATCTACAATAATTGTGTATAGAATGTTTGTTATACATGTGTATTGAGTACTAATTTTCTAATAACTTAAGTAAAATCATGACAGATTATGTTGCAAGTTCAAATTAGGATGCATGTTCAATAAAAATAAGTAACATTTATGAATACTTCATTTATTCAAAATATCATGTAATTTGTTAAATTATTGAATCAATATTATGTTACCTGACATAAGTAAAAATTTTTCCTGACAAAAGGTTATAGAATTTACTGAGTATGCTTATTTTTTGAGAAGTAAAGTTTGTAGCTAGGATTAAGAGTTATTTGCCCTTGAGCTGATAAATTTCTCAAAAGTATACAATAGATTTAACCTTTCTTAATATTTGGATTTAATTATTTCTTTTGGTACTGTTTTCTGTCTCAAGTTGAAACAATAGACTTCTCATTATGATTGTGCCTCAATTTCTATTCCACATAGTTGGGAACACTTGTCTCACAATATCTAGTACCATAACCTTTGATATATTCATACACACACACACACACACACACACACACACACATATACATATATATATATATATATATATATATATATATATATATATATATATAATTATTTTAAGTTATAACCTGATCTCACTAAAATGCAAAACATAAGACAAATTGTAAGGAGAAACCTAAACTATTCACATGAAGTTAGGGTATTCCGGCTGAATGAATTTCTCACAGTAAACTGTTATTAAGTATCTCATCATTAAAGATATTAAAGCAGTCTTACCAGATAGCAATGCTCCTGCATAAAACATACTCATTTTTTTGAAGACAGTAAACATTTTATTGCTTTGATGCATTCTTTTTGTCTTTATTGGTGGATGGATGACCTGAGTAATGTGTGGCCCAACTGTTCTTGCATTTCTGTTCATTTGTGGTTAAAAACGATGAGTGTATCTTATTCTATTAGTACACTTGGATTTATGGCTATTAAGGTTTTATAATTTGGACAAATAACGCTAGATAAAAATCTATGAATTTACATAATTGGATCTATAAAGCAATAGGTTAACTTTATGAATGGATTTCTTGTATCAATTTACTGTTATATCTTAGATAAAAATATTTTAATTTTCTTTTAACAAATATTAATTTTGTTAACTTTGTGGTTAAACATGTTATCAGGAGTATTTAACTCAAAGGATAAAAATGACTTTTCCTTTCTTTGCCGATTTCGCTTCCGCCAATGGTGAACATTCCTAAGACCCACCGAATGTTCTGCAAAAAATGTGGCAAGCACCAACCCCACAAAGTGATCCAGTACAAGAAGGGCAAGGTTTCTTTGTCTGCCCAGGGAAAGCGGTGCTATGATAGGAAACAGAGAGGCTATGGTGGGCAGACTAAGCCGATTTTCCGCAAAAAGGCTAAAACTACAAAGAAGATTGTGCTGAGACTTGAGTGTGTTGAGCCCAACGGCAGATCAAAGAGGATGCTGGCTATTAAGAGATGCAAGCACTTAGAACTGGTAGGCGATAAGTAGAGAAAGGGACAGGTGATCCAATTCTAAGCTGATCTTGTTATGAAGACAATAAAATCATGAGCTTGTACTCACCTCTTATGATTGCAGTTGGTTTTTGGGAGGGAATAAACAAATTCTCTGACTTTCAAAAAAAAATGTCTTTCATTAAAAACTCTAGAGGAAAAGTATCAATAGATATAAAAGAGGTTGCTTTGTATGCAAGCAGAGGTAGAGAATTGTTTAAAACAAATTAATGTAAGAACTAAAATAATCAGAAATAGTGTCAGTCACAAAATGAAAAAAACTATTTACATAATCATACAAGAGTATTAATGGCTTTGTACTTTCGTGTATGTCAGTATAATTTCAAATTAGAAAGCTTTGCTTTTAATTAAAGAACTGAGATATGATGACACATTAGCTGACTGATATCCAATTGCACAAAAGTTTGCTGATGCCATACTCACATTTCATTAATAGCTCCAAGACTTTGAAATCTAAGACAAAAAGCTTTCTTCAACAGCAAAATGTATTAGAATATAAATATGAAACCAGATAAATACACATATAAACAGACATGCTCATATGCATCCTTATCAGTAGTAAATAACTGATTAAGTATAAATCGTTACTTTTCTATTTGTTAGTATTTTGGCTAATACAAAAAATAAAGTAAAAATGGATATAGAAGATAACTCAAAGTACATCATCTGCATATCCAAAGAGCTAGGAATCTCTATAAAAAATAAGGAAAGATATACACAAAAATACAGAAATAGCATTCTGTTGAAAACAAGGATTGCTACAAGTGTGAATCCTACATAGTCAGCCATTCAAGTTAAAGAAAGGCTAAGAGGCCAAAGGTAGATGAGATAACTTAAGTTTATTCCCCTTTAAAATATTCAAATATATTATTTCCATAATATGAAAGGTAAAATGTAATTAGACCTCATAAAAGTGAATGAACTAGAGGGCTTTAAGAATGCTATGCATTCAAAATAACTGGACAATAATGAATACAGAAATAAAATAATTATCAAATAAACTGGGAGCTTTCATAAAGGAAGGCTGAAATATCAAGCCTTTTTGTCTCAAACATTACTGTAGGAATGAATGCAACAGCATAAAGACATCAGCTCAGCATAGATTGGGAGTCAGATATATGTGAAGAAAATCTTCATCCAAGCAGGGCATCCTTGAGCAGGGGCAGTTAACCATCAAGTCATCTGCTGTCTTGGAGACCAGAATAGAAACAATTTATTGAAGTTAATCTCTGTACCTTGCCCCTGATGAGGGAGGTTTGCTTACCAGAAATCTATCATCCTTTGAGTTAGTGTTGTATTGGTCCCCTACCCATGCTATAAACCTCACCCAGGTTCTTGAGTTTTGCTTTTGACTTGGTAAGGTGGTGGATATTTTTGTTTACTTATAAATACAACGGAATACTTCATTCTGCAATATCGGTAAGATGTCTGTAAAAATACATTTATGCCTTATTTTTAAAGATTGCTTGGTAGTACCAGAAGAGAATGTAGATCACGGTTAATTATCACCTTCACTGAGGCAGAACCCTCCTCTACCTAATTGCCACAGTTTATTACTATTTTATTTATTTATATATTTTGGTTTTTCGAGACAGGGTTTTTTCTGTGTAGCTTTGCACCTTTCCTGGAACTCACTTGGTAGCCCAGGCTGGCCTTGAACTCATAGAGATCCACCGGGCTCTGCCTCCCGAGTGCTGGGATTAAAGGCGTGCTCCACCACCACCTGGCAGTTTATTACTATTCTAACTCTAAATTTTAGCAAAGTTTTTTTTTTTTCTTTTTGCCTCAGAGATGATACCTTTTATTAAACACTCACATCTGTCTATTGTCTGATGAAAATTTAAAGAACATTTGCAGATCTCTGATTTAGTTATTTGTATTTCTTTATTTCCTGAAAGTATTTCCTGTAAAACAAAGCACACTCTGTCCTAGGCTCTCAGCTACCTCCATATCTGATTTAGACAATCAGTCGCTCTCCAACCTCTTCTTTATGGTCTAGAAATAATCAGTGAACAGTAGGCTGGCATATTTGAACTCAGTTGTCTTATAGACTATGTATAGTGTGCGAAGTGGGAACTCAAGGCAACCACCAGAACACTCATCCTTAATTCTAAAGGAAATGCTTTTGCTGAAATACTATTAACATTGGCTTCGAATGTGAAAGGGTACCTCTAAAAGAACGTTTTCTACTAGTCCAATCTGCCACTACTTTTAGAGCTACAATCTTTCCTCTGCTTTTTATATCACAGAAGAGGACGCACCATTAGAACTACTGATATTAATGACACAAATCTGCCATGTCCTGAATAATAAATAGCTAAACTCAAGTCCAGAAATGGAGTGGTTTAGTGTAGAAAGTGATTTGTTTTAATTTTTCCTAATTTGAAATTGTCTTATTTTTCTGATACTTGTTTCACCTTCTCAAAACTCTCTAAGATTTTGATCAGACTGTCTGTAGTGTGAAAAAGAACATTGATAGCTATTTGTGAGGGCCCACAGAGACCTCATTGTGAGGCCTTACTTGATCTTGATTTCAGGGTCAGAGAATCCAAGTTTGCTTTGCTTCACAAGGCTGTATAATAGGATGTTTTGTCCAAAGGTTTGGTCAACCAGGTGTCTTATACTTCAAGGCCTAATTGTAAGATACTATGCCATAGGGCATGGTGACCAGGTGTTTTGAAAATTAAGGGAGGGTCTACACTTGCTTGTACTTTGTACCTTTACTTTGAAAGGGGGAGGTCTTTTGCTCCTCCCCTTGCTGGTGCATAAAATGCTCTTTGGGAATGAATAGTCTCGAGGAAAATGTGGTATTAACCTAAGAGCCCTTCCAAAGCTACCCTGTGTGTCTCTGTCTTTTTCTTCATTCATGTCTTTTTTTCATCTTTTCTTTTTTAAGCTGAGGATCGAACCCAGGGCCTTGTGCTTGCTAGGCAAACACTCTACCACTGAGCTAAATCCCCAACCTCTATTATTTCTTAATCTTCACTCCTCCCTTCAAGGACTGTTTGGCAGATAAGGCTGGTCTTCCACAGCTATTTTCCTTTCCAACATTTTGATAAACTAAACATCTTGGATACAGGGTTTAAAATTTCCTACTTGATGTTTTCAGACAGTTTTAGTTGCATATAATCAATACTCTATATGTCCTTCAGAGCAGTCTGCCAGAATTCCCCTAGCATAACAGATTTTTGGACTTAGCCTCTCTTTCTTCCAGATCTGTGATGTGGCCTCCCTCCCTGTCTATGACCTTGACATTGGCCTGGACACTTTCACATAATGATGAGTGGATATGAAGGTAATTAAAGTACTTAATTTATCAAGTGTTCATGGAAGATCAAGTATGAGCAGACGGCAATGTTTCACTGTGTATATATGATAGTAAATCTTGCATGCATTGAATTTGCTTTCACAGAAAATATTTCAAAACATCTTTTGAGCTTTCCCTGAAAAATTTAAATTCATATAAAATTGATTGTAATAACAGTAGCTAAGGGATTATATATTCCTTAATGTAATATTATTTTTATAGAATTTTAAAAATACACAATCAGAACATTTTCCAATATGAAAATGCTGTTTCTACATGTACAGAGAGTCCTTAAGCTGAATTTATGTAAACAAGCTGTTATTCAAAATAATAGTTTATCTGAAAGACAACTAGGCAAAATTATCTATAATTAATAAACAAATTTTCAGAAAACCCTTTTATTTTTGTTATAGCTGCCAAAACATTGGATACATGCCAATATAAAATGCATCAATATAGCATAAGTGAAGTAAAATTTTTAAAATTTAAAAACAGGTAATTTTAAGATAGAAGTAAAAAGACATAGAATCTTGTCATGTAGTTATCAAGATCTGGGTTAAGTAAGCATCATCTGGTCAGAGAGTAATCTTACAACCTCAGGGTAAAATTTACTGATGGGAATTTAAACTCAAAGGGAAGAGATCAAAAACTGTAGCAATAATAAAATCTTACTAAATTTATTTGGTCTTGGAAGATAGTAAAAATGCTTATATTTTAGTCAAGATTCGCATGCGGATTAACCTACAAACACAAAATTTCAGAAAGGTATTTGAAAAGTTTATATTGTTAACAATTATGGAAAATTTTGTTTTGTAAAAAATATTTATAGTAGAATAGAAAACAATGGGAAAAGGCATACTAGATCAGAGACATCTGTAATAAATTCATATTAACACTTTGAAACTTATTAAATGTAGATTATGTTTGTTTCCTCTCTTTAAAAACACCTTTATTTATTCTTATTATTTTATGTGTTATGGGTATTTTGCCTGTGTTTATGTGTAGAAACTCCATGTGTGAAGTGACATTTTTGTCCACAAGAGTGCATGCGATTCTCCGTTCATAGGGTTAAAAAGACTGTGAACTTCCATATGATGTGGGCCCTGGGAACCAAAAACAGGACACCTGGATAAGCAGCAAGTGCACTTAACTACTGAAGCATTTCCACAGCCTCTTGTTTCCTATCTTAACATTAAGTAAATATTAGGCTTGTTTTCTACCTTCATTATCTATAATTAATTCTTTGTCATTTATTAAATCAAACATTATGGATAGATTTTATACAACCTTCTAATTTGGTCTAACACAAAATCAAGAAGTAGACCTGTCTTCAGAGATCTCTCATTATAGAAGGAAAAAAAAGAATTATCATGTGCAGAGACACACATATAAGCAATTAATAGTTTCATTTTGAAAATGTATAGAATAAGCAGAAACAATTTTCTTTCAAATTATAGACATATATATACTATTTTTGTCTACTTAAAATCAAATAATCTCTAACAAACATGCATATTTACATTCATGTTAATTATCTGTAGTAGGCTTTCTTGAACCATCAAGGCCCAGATCATGACACAGAGACTCATTATTAGTTATGAATGCTTGACCTTAGTTTAGGCTTGTCCCACTAACTCTTATAACTTATTTTAGCATGCTTCTGTTCATTTACAGTTGGCCTCAGGACTATTCACCTTTCTTTCATCCTGTATGTCCTACTTTCCTGCTTCCTCCTTTTCTGGCTGACTGGCCTCTGACACTTCTCTCTTTCTCCTTCATTCTCTCTCTGTCTCTCTCAAGCCTAGATTCCTCCTCTTACTTACTCTCTCAGACTAAAAGTCCTGCCTAGCTATTGGCCATTTAGCTTTTTATTAGACCAACCATGTGCCTTAGGTAGGCAAGGTCAACAAATGCATCACATCTTTACACAGTTAAACAAATGCAACACATCTTTACATATTTAAATGAATATTCCACAACATAAAAATATAGCACACCTTTACATAGTTCAACTAATAATCTACAGCATAAAGAAATGCCACACATTTTTACATTGTTAAACTAATTTTCCACAACAATAATCTTTATGAAAACTGTCATTTTCATATGTTAGAGAGTATTTTTCCAGTTTATATGAATTCCAACATACATATTTAAAACTTATTGGATAATAGTAAGCACTACTTTATACATGTTCATTTTTTAAAAATATTTGGTCTTAGTAGTTCAGAATAGAATATCACTGACTACCTTCCATGAATTTCTACTAAATTAAAGACTATGTTAAGCAAGACACTGGAGTACAGATATACAGAATGATTTCCTGTTAAACAATGCAAGTATATAGTCATCCAAATAAGGTCACTGTCTTCTGAATAGCACTTTCCAATGAGAGACCAATGAGAGAAATAGCCCAGTAAACAAGGGCATTTGCCATTCAATCTGATAACCTTAATTTGAGTCCTGGACCCCATATGGTGAAGAATTCTTAAAATTTTCCATATCCATTCTATTTAAAAATTTCTGCATATATACTCCCACACCCCACAAGCTAAATAAATAAACATAAATAATAGTTTCTTACTATTTTATTTTTCAGAAAATATGTGCATTTTAAAATAATATCTTATTAAATAACTTGAAATTAAAGAAATTATGAGTCATTAAATATGACCTTATTAGAAAGTAAATAAACAATTGCTTTTATGAAATTAAACAATTACTATTGGTGATTTAAAAACTTACATGTTGTGAGATTTTTATGGCTGTAGATTCCGACATTCTTTGGAGATACACTCTCATACCAAACTCCCTGATCATCTGACCCTTACACTTTTCCCAAGTCCCCTTCTGCAATGATCCAAGAGTCTTAAGTGATGGAGTTGTATCATATATGTGTCCAACATCAATGCCTAAACATGATCTGAACAATGATAACAATAATAGGCAAAATCCATGTGGCCTCAGCACTACACAGAGACCTAGGGTCATCTAAGGAGGACTAAAAGAAGGAAAAATAATAGAGTTCTCTTCCCAAGAAAAGAACACATATATATATGTACAAACACACACACACACACACACACACACACACACACAGCCACACACACACACATATGTATATATACACAAAACTACTTATCAGGAACATGTTTTCTGTCACCAAGAGTGAAGTAATAAAAAGTTAAAAAAAATAAAGGTTTTGTTGCTTCCTAACAACAAAAGTAAAAATAATAATAGCACCACATGAAGAATCACCAGTAAAAGGGAACTCACAGTTTTATGTGTTGGTCCCCATCAAAAAGTTTGTCTACAGTGATCACAGACCCATTTCATACTTACTGAACAGTTTCAGGAATGTCTTTGTTTCTAGCATTAAAATAATCACTATCTCCATTGAGAGGGTTGCTTCATGGTAGCAGTTCTGTAAGGCAGCTAATTTTCTTTTCATTTATTTATTATTTCTTATAGAATTATTCTGCTTTTATTTCAAATGTTAATTTTTTTTTTATATTTTAGTACTCAGTTTGATTTTGGGTTATATATAAGTGATCTTTAAATAAAGGCACTATATGTAGGTCATAAAGTACTCAGCCTGGGAAATAATTGAAGTTGAAAAAGAAATATAGACACATTCAGAGTACTCACCAGGGGGAAAAGTTAAGTGCTTTGGCTTTACAGTATTTTTTCCCCTTACTCTCTGGTTTCTGTTTTAAACAAACAAGTTATATGGAGGTAGAAAGATGAAAAGTCTTCATTAATATCAATGACATCAATCTAGCATTTGTATTCTCTCCTTTCTCTGAAATATAAACTGCTACAACAACAAGATCACATGGGAAAAATGATGATATTAGACATCAGAACACATTACAAATAATATTACAAATTATTACATCAGAATATTACAAATAAAACAAAAGAATATTTATGTGAGAGGGGATAATGATTATTACATATTCAGTAGTCATTGCATGCCAAGTTTGTCTTTGAGGGATACTATATACAGTCATTATACTTATTTAAATAACCATGTGAAGTATGTATTAGTTTATATGCTATGTCACATATATCAGACTAGAAGCTAGAAATATTTAAATAACTCTCTGTGTACTTAGAAATACCTAAGACACAAAAATGTTGTTTTTTTTAATCAGTGACAATTAGATGAGATCAAATAACTTAATTGACATTTTATCATCATCATTATTATTGTGATGGAAATCTAACATAGGACCTTATATATCCCATATGGAAAGTGTTACAGCACTACACCCTTTCTAAAATAATACTAGATACCTCTTCTGTACTCTTTGTAACCGAGTTAAATGTCTGTCCCCTGTTTAGAATATATATATTATTAGAAATATATATATTAGAAAGTAGCTAGAAATATTTCCTAAATATAGTTATTTTATCATCAGACATTTCGATGAGCATCACAGTCCTTGCAGATATAAACCAGTAAATAGGTAGATTAGTAGTTAGCTGAAATGTAAGCCATCCTTTACACTAAAGAAAGCTTTCAGCGACACAGTGAGAGTAAATTTCACATTCTGCTACTTAGGCTTCTAGACAGGCTCTGGAATTTACTGACAACCTTAAGAGTTTTCTTTAGTCAACAAATGTAGCACTGTAAAGTAATACCTGGCCTTATATTTAATAAGGAACTCACAGTGAGACAGGGTTTTATATGAACTTTGTCAGTTCTCTCTCCCCTTAGGACCCAACAGACCCTCAATCTCTTCCCTCATGACATGTATAAAAAAATGTTCTTAGAAATGATTTGAATCAATACATCTCTACGAAATGATAAAAATTAATTTGTCTTGAGAAGTGACAGAAGGAAATAATGTTACTTAATCTGGAATTAATTTGATAGTAAATATCAGGTAGTATGATAGGAATTACCAAAACAGGAAGACAATTTTATTTCAATTTTATTTAAAACTGTTATCTTCTATGTGATGATTCTGGAAATTAATTTATATAATGAATAGAAGGATTCCAGAAATTTGATACATGATTTTATTCTGGCATCTTCAATCATTCTAAATTAAATCCTTGATCTGTTGAGCTGTAATTCTTAGTCAGTCACTGCAGCTTTCTGACTGTGCCAATTCAGATGGCAAGAACTCTATCCTGGCAGGTAATCATGGTGAAATGACTATTGAAAGATTTCTCACTCCTGGTGCTGTGAAGAGTCATAGAGGCCAGACTGATAATGTCCCTCCACAGTTAGGCCCTGTTACCATGTTTGGGTAGATACAGGGGTATTCTGTACAAACAAAGTTGACATGCACATTTCAGTCTTATTTTACTCTACACATCGCTTCTTTTATCTGGGAATAAACTCAATATGATACATCCAGAGCCATGAAATTTATATCACTGGGTGAATATGTAAACCTTGTCTTTAACCTTAATCATAGATATGGAAATAGTTCTTTTATGTCTATATATTACATGATAGAATAAAATATCTCTAGATCTAGACCTGTGCATTCTATACTTTCACTCATTTATAGCCAAATAGGCAAGCAGCATTGAAACTACACTCTACAGTATGCACTTATACATCAATGGAAGAGACTATCAGGTTTTCTACATTGTGGAGAAAAGAAAATCAACCATAGAGAAGTTTTATCATAAAGGCTAAAGGACAGAATACATTTCCATAGCAAAGAAATAAAGGCAACAAAGGGATGGCAAAAGATTACCATGTAGCATGCAGGGAACCTCTTTACTCTTTATTCTCAAATTATTTTGTCCACTAATTCTGCTAATCAATATGACTATGGAAAATGAGAATACAACTTAAATGTACACTCTCAGAAACCAAGCATGTGTTTATAGCTCTTTAGGAGTTTATTAGAAGATCAAATCTCATTCTGACTCTCTTACTACTATTCATTTTGTTTCTCTGAACCCACAGATTAATGCAACTCTCTGACCTCATCAGGAAGTTTCTTTGTTTCATTGGACAGTAGGTAGTTAACTCAGAAACTCGCTGGCCAATGTACAATGAGTAAGTGTTTGTGGCATGTTCAGCCATAATTTGGAAACTTATATAACATGCTCTCCCTACAAGGGCTCAGAGACAACAGCCCACACGGGGATGGAAAAACTCTAAGAGACAGGAGTCAGGATAATGCTGAAATAGTCCCAAGGCATTACAGGACCACTGTAGTCATAAGCTCACAGTAGCTTGATTGCCTGTGCAAAATGGAGCCCATTAGCATTCAATTATTGATGCAGGGGTTTCAGGAACCTCACACTGCTATATTCCACAGTCTTGATTATCCATGTCGTCTGGGAGAAGAAGAATCAGTTTTCTTCTAGGGCATGCCCCCTCATAGCTACAGCATGCTCCAGTGGCTGGCTCCAAATACACAACTAGATGGTTGGCACAAGCAGGAGTTGATGGCTTAAAGCAAAACGATGAAACGAAGTTGGCAATGGGCTAGCAGGGTAGCAATTGGATCATGGAAGAGTAAAGTGAATGAGTTTGGGGTAAATGCAATTAAAATGCATTTAACATACATGCATGAAATTTTTTAAAATGTAATAAAATATGTCAATTTTAATAGTAACAATTAGCAGGAAGGTTAAGTACAGGTTATAAAGATAATGAGCAGTCAATGATGACAAATCACTTTCACTAATCCTCTCAGACTACTGTTTTCAATCAAATGGACATGATGGCAGGATAGAAACCAAAGGGAACACAGTCATCTTTGCCCTTACCATATTGTATTGTGAGCACAGGTGGATGCTTAAGTATATGAAAACAATTTATTAATGATTTTGTATGAGTGAGCACTAGCTTTTCTATCTTAATGGATCAGAGGGGGTTGTAGTAATTACCAAAATGCATGAATAAAAGAATCAAGAGAGTTTGGATGTTAAGGAGATCTCTACAACCGAGAGATAAAGTAAGTTTATGTGGTAGGTAAAATGAGGGCTGGAACATCAGATTAGCTGGAATTTTACAACTGAGCCATTATATGTGATTATGACGACAAGATTTATTTATCTGGAGACTAGGTGGAAGTTTTTCAAGACTGTGATTTTTAAAAAGTATTAGGAATTATTTGAACCTCTACAATGCTTCATAGAAATCTCAAAAGAGGACAGATAGATTAATAGTGGTAGAAAAGTTAACTACGTGAACTGCATTTTGGAGTAGTAAAAAAGGAGAGACCATCATGTCCTTAGGTAACAGGGAGAAAGTGCACTATAGGAAGCTGAACATGCTAAGGAAAGCAGATAGAATGTTTAGATTAGCATTGTTCTTTGTGTAACATATGGTAGCATCATTCACAGATTTAAGGTTGGAGGAATGGTTACTACTTCTGAATCAACCAGACTCAGAGGAGAAAAAGGTTGTCAGGGTGACATGGCAAAGAAGAAATACAACTTTCTGTGTATTAACAGTTAACAAATGGTACAATTTTTCTTACAATATTTAAAGGATTTCAGGTGAGTGGGAAAGATTTCAAGTAGGTTTTAAATATTTTATTTAAATGTGTGAATAAAAGCTTACTTCGTATAATTCTGCAATCTCATGATTATTTTCTTTTCAATATATGCACTACTATATGTGTCATCCAACATACAAGTTTATTTTAGTGAAAATATTCTAAATTGATGGATAATGCATTAAAAATAGGAGAAATTCATTATGTAGCTAATATTTTCACTTTAAATATATGTTTTTAATTAAATATTTTGCCCTTCATTTTCACATGTAAAAACATATTCAAATATATTGATGTTTTATTTTTAAGAGAGGGGGTATCAGAAGAATAAGGTTAACTTGGATTGACAAAGCAGATTACTGAGTGTTTCCTCACTGGACATAAGGCCTCAGCTTCAGCTTGACTTCTCTCTGCTAGATTGATTTTCAGCCTATTTGAAGAAACAAAAGCCCCAAAGTTGCATTCATTGCCCTGGAGTTATTAGTCAATTTTGATTATAAAACCAAATATTAATTTAGCATTCCTTTATTAGGTGTTTAAAAATTAGCCCTTTAGTTATTTTCTTTTTTTATTTAATTTTTTATTAATTTTTGACAAAGAATCCAAAAATGTACAATGGAAAAAAGAAAACATCTTCAACAAATGGTGCTGGCATAACTGGATGTCAACGTATAGAAGGCTGCAAATAGATCCATATCTGTCACCATGCACAAAACTTAAGTTCAAGTGGATCAAAGACCTCAACATAAATCCAGTTACTCTGAACCTAATAGAAGAGAAAGTAGCAAGTAGTCTTGAATGCATTGGCACCAGAGAGCACTTTCTAAATATAACACCAGTAGCACAGACATTGAAAGAAATAATCAATCAATGGAACCTGTTAAAACTGAGAAGCTTTTGTAGAGCAAAGGACACAGTCAACAAGCCAAAGCAACAGCCTACAGAATGGGAAAAGGTCTTACCAACACCACATCTGACAGAGGGCTGATATCCAGAATATATAAAGAATTCAAGTAATTAGACATCATTTCCAATAGTCCAATTGACGAATGGGCTATAGAACTAAACAGAGAATTCTCCACAGAGGAAGTTCAAATGGCTGAAAAACATTTAAGGAATTGCTCAACATCCCTAATTATCCAGGAAAGGCAAATCAAAACGACTCTGAGATACCACCTAACACCTGCCAGAATGGCTGAGATCAAAAACACAGAAGACAGCTTATGCTGGAGAGGATGTGGAGCAAGGGGAACTCTCCTCCACGGCTGGTGGGAATGCAAGCTTGTACAGCCACTTTGCAAATCAATATGGCACTTCCTTAGATTATTGGGAATCCATCTCCCCCAAGACCCAGCTATAACACTCTTGGGCATATACCTAAGGAATGCTCAACCATACCACAAGGGCATTTGCTCAGCTATGTTCACATCAGCATAATTTGTAATAGCCAGAACATGGAAACAACCTAAATGCCCTTCAACTGAAGAATGGATGAAGAAAATATGGTACATATACACAATGGAGTACTACTCAGCAGAGAAAAACAAAGACATCATGAGGTTTGCAGGCAAATGGATGGATCTAGAAAAAAATTATCCTGAGTGAGGTAACTCAGACTCAGAAGTATGAACATGGTATGTACTCACTCATAGTAGGATACTAGATGCAAAACAAAGATGACTAGACTTCTACACAACTCCAGGGTGGCTACCTAGAAAATGGGACCCTAGGAAAGACACAGGGATCACCCAATGACAGAGAAATGGATGAGATCTACATGAACAACCTGAACAACAGTGGGAGTAATGAAGGGCAAGATTTGAGGGAAAGAAAGCTTAGGGGAGCAGGAGATCCCAGCTGGATCAAGAACAGAAAGGGAGAACAAGGAATAACAGACCATGATAAATGAAGACCACATGAGAACAGGGATAGGCAGAGTACTGGAGAGGTCCCCAAAAATCCACAATGATACATCCTCTGTAGACTGCTGGCAATGGTCAAGAGAAAGCCTGATCTGACCTAGTCTAGTGATTAGATGGCCAAACACCCTAACGGTTGTGCTGGAACTCTCATCCAATACATATTTTTATTCATTTTACACACCAATCAATGATTTTCCTTTCCCTCTTCCTACCCCTCCAGAGATCCTTGGCCAGGCCCCAAGTGGAGTTCCAGGAGTCCAATTGTCGAGAAAGAGGAGGGATTGTTAGAGTGTGAATTGTTGAGACCAAGATTGGAAAAAGCACAGGGACAAATAGCCAAACAAATGGAAGCACATGAATTATGAACCAAAGGCTGTGGAGCCTTGAGCTGGAACAGGCCCTCTGGATAAGTGAGACAATTGAATAGCTTGAACTGTTTGGGAGGCACCCAGGCAGTGGGACCAGGACCTGTCCTTAGTGCATGAGCTGGCTGTTTGGAACCTTGGGCTTACACAGGGACACTTTGCTCAGCCTGGAAGGAGGGGACTGGAGCTGCCTGTACTGAATCCACCAGGTTGAAATGAATCCCCAGGGGAGTCTTGGCCCTGGAGTAGATGGGAATGGAGGGGAGGGTGGGGCAATGTGGGGGCAGAGGCGGGAGTGGGGAGGACAGGGGAACCCATGGCTAATGTGTAAAATTAAAACACAAATATAATAAATAAAATAAAAGAAAATTTTTTATTCATTTTATATACCAATCAAAGATTTTCCTTTCCCTCTTCCCATCCTTCCAGCCTTCCTCTCCCAAACCACTCCCAAGGTCCAAGCCCCTCCCCCTGCCTCAAGGATTTGCAAGGTGTCCCATCATAGGTAGTGGGCTCAAAAAAAGCTTGTTCCCACACCAAGTACAGATCCTGATTCCACTGCCAGGGGACCCCATAATCTTTAATGAATACAGTAACATTTACTTTGAATAATAATTTCAAAGTTTTGAAAATTTTCAAGTAGCCATAATTATTGTGAACTATGCCATTAATTTATTATATGACATACTTCCTTCATGTTACTGAGAATCTAGTAACAAGCCTTTTTAATCTTTTTTGTAACTTTGAATTAAGTCAAATGTACCAATGCAATCATATTACTAGTCAAATGAAGTATGATATTTCATAGTCCTCATTCTTCTATATCATCAACTTTTAATAATCTTAACCTTTTTGGAAACTTTAAGTCAGCCTTCAATTTCTTTTTCATATTGGCTCATGTTGCCAGATCTGAAAAATAATACCCTATGAGGCCGTAACCTCTAACGATCTAATTAGAAGTTTCCATGTTTCTCTACTTCTTAGCTATATTGTCTCATTCAATCTTCTTTATCCCAGTGGATCAAAACACAGAGTACTTACTTCTTAATAGTGGACTTCAGAACCTTCAAAATCCTAGATTCTTGAATCCACCATATTGCTGTCCCTCTTTACTATAATTTATGTTCCCCCATTCCCTACTTGCTCAACCTTTCCTACAGAAGCTTCCGTGTACCTTTGTGAGGAAGTGGTCTTCCATCAGTGGTTATGATGTGTGCAAGTATTAATCTTCTATCACTTTCAAAATATCAGTAGTATTTATTATAATCTAGGATATTGAATTCTCCTTCACTAATTGGACTAATACAAAAAATGAAATAAAATATGTGCCCCATATCACATTCTCTTCCTTTCCACCCACACTCCTATTTCTTTCTCCTTTATTCTAACACTTTATTCAATTAATATTTGTTTATGAACTTACAGAATATTTATTTATTTTACAGCTGAATATTATGAAGTTGCAAGTTCTCAAATATATTTGTGAGCTATATCTTAATCATGGCCATTTATAACATTCTTGCAAGTCTATAGTAGTTCATTACTTATTATAAATCTTATTAATTTTAAACCTTAAAAAGGTAGAAAATATGAAGCTCATGAACATATTAATAGGCTTAATCACATGTTAATATTCATTATTTGTTTTCATTTGTATGCACTGAGTACACTGAATGACTATACTTGGTCAAATACAATTATAACTTCTGGGGATAATATAGTGACATTAAATAAAATATCATAAAAAATAAATTATAGTGAGTCTAAAGGTCACTGTTGTCATGACACTTACATCTTAGTGGACTGCAAACCAACAGATAATGGAAGTTTATGATGTATTATTGCTTATAGTTTCTATGAGTAAAAGTAAGGGAGTAGACAAAAACACAGGGTGAAGAGGGTTTTCAATTTTATTTCAGAGTGACAATATCTCTGATGATAAAGTTATATTCAAGCTCACATTTTTAAGTTTTGGGAAATTATCCATAGTGAATACATGAAAATTAGAAGTCAGGAAACATTTCAAATGTATTTTTTAAACCAAGTTAAAGTAAATAGAAACATACACATGCAGAACCACATTATTTCATCTATATACAGGGATAAAATATTTATTACTATTCAATGATAAGCACAATGTGGTGGTATTATGGTCCCCAAAATATTGTGCACCCTATTAAATTTAGCTGGGGTTAGAGAACAGACAGCCACTAGATACAGAGCCAAAAACTGTGGCTGGAAAATAGGTCAGAGCAAGCCATGGCAGAAGCTAGGCAGTGGTGGTGCAGGCCTTTAATCCCAGCACTTGGAAGGCAGAACCAGGCAGATCTCTGTGAGTTCAAGGCCACATTGAAAACAGCCAGCCATGCCATGGTGACACATGCCTTGAATCCCAGGGAGTGGGGGAAGAAAGAGAAAGATTACATAAGGCATGAAGACCAGAAACTAGAAGCATTTGGCTGGTTGGTTAAGCATTTAGGCTTTGAGCAGCAGTTCAGCTGAGAAAACAAGACCAGCTGAGAAACTGGTGAGGTGAGGTAATTGTGGCTTGTCCTGCTTTTCTGATCTTCCAGCATTCACCCCTATACCTGGCTCAGATTTGATTTTATTAATAAGACCTTTAGAAATTTGTTTACTGCACAAAATATATGGTGAAAGAGTCAACCTAGTTTTACTCTTGCATTTGTAATCTTTCTTACTCAATATGAATTAAAATCACTACAATAATAAAGCTTATGCTTTTTTCATTCACTTTGAAATTTAACATGCTTGTTAACATAATTACTGCTTGTCATCCCAGAAGGCCTAGTCTATTAAGTGGTATTAAAATATTCATTGTATTTATTTTCAAATTTACTAGACAAAATTCCACTACAAAATCTGTTTATGCACACTGAGTAGGGAAGCAAAAACTAACAATCATAAGATAAATTCAGGAATCATACTAGGCCGTTTATTTAATAGCCTATATTAGTATCTATTTAAAATATTTGACCAATAAATATATAAAATCAGTGTACCACATCCTATAACCTCAGTTTCAATGAATCTACCATGTACTGCCAACAATAAAGATAATCTCTTACACTCTGACGCCTTATGTTTCTAAGTGTAACATATTTATTAAGATACATATAAATATTGTAGATCATAAAATACTTTCTTGAATAAAGAGTATTTTAATTTTACATACGAATGTAAAATTCTCATGAAAATCAACTTATTATAACCCTCTAAAATCACTAAAAGACCTCTAGAAATCATTTTCCTGGGGTTAAAAGAGAATCTATGGTGATATTTTTTAAGAGACTTTGAAGTGGTGAGTTGCACTGTGGCATATATGAAAAGCTACATTTAACTTATATTTAAAATCATATGTATTGTTGTATTCTTTTATCAACAATTACAAATGCATATCAATATTTTTGCAATCTACAGATTGCCAGGAAGTGATGTAATGATCTGGGTTAGATATGGCCAAAAAGATTTATTGTTAAAGGCTCTATATGTCTCATAGAAGTTGCTACTATTAATAGTGGGTTTGATAATTAACATGTTTGACTCATCAAGTGATTAATCAATAAATGTGTCCACTGTTAAGTGGACTGTACTAGGAGTTCTTGTCTCGATGATGGCTTCAAATAGACTAACACAACCACTCCATATAAAGTTTTTAATCTGAATTGGACCCTTCCAAACTCTTTGCTTCCTATCCATATGAAGAGATTAATAACAAATATGTATCATTTTATTTGCTCTCCACTATCCTTTTAAATTTTACATGAACTTTATTTTTTATTATTAAGAGGTTTTCTATTCACTTTGCATACCAACCACAGATCCCCTCTCCTCACTTCTTCTGCTCCCCAGCCTTATCCTCCAAACCCACTACCCATTCCCACCTCCTTCAAGGCAAGATCTCACATGGAGAGTTAGCTGAGCCTGGTACATTCAGTTGACGCAGGACCAAGGCCCTCCTTCTTGCAACAAGGCTGGGCAAAGTGTCCCACCATAGGCACTAGGCTCTAAAAAGTTGGCTCACATACCAGGGACAAGTCCCGGTCCTACTGCTTGAGGGCCCCCTAAACAGTTCAAGCTAAACTACTGTCTCACCTATCCAGAGGACTTTGTCTAGTACCATGGGTGCTCCTCATCTATTGGTCCACAGTTCATGTGTTTCCACTAGTTTGGCTGGTTGGCTCTGTACATTTTCCCATCATGATCTTGATGTCCCGTGCTCATAGAATCCCTTCCATTTCCCATCAATCAGACTCCTTGAGACCCAGGCATGGATCTCTGCATCTGCTTCCATCAGTCACTGGATGAGGGCTCTATGATGACAGAGTATTCAGCCATCTGATCACCAGAGTAAGCTAGTTCAGGAACCCTCCTGACTATTGTCAGTAGTCTAAGATGGGTTCATCCTTGTGGATGCCTGGAAACTTCTCTAGCACTCTCCTTCTCTCTATTCCCATCGTGTCTTCATTTATCATGGTGTCTCTTTCTGTGCTCTACCACTTTGTCCAGCTTGAACTTCCCATTTCCCTATGTTCACACTGGAGTGTAAGGGTGGGGGATGAGTACATAGGGGAAATTTTACATGAATGTTCAGCATGCTTCTACAGTATCAACATATAAATATTGTCAAGTAATTTTTGGAACCTGGGGCATATGCGGTGACACTTTGCTCAGCCTGGAAGGAGGGGACTGGACCTGCCTGTACTGAATCTACCAGGTTGAGCTGAATCCCTAGGGGAGTCTTGGCCCTGGAGGAGATGGGAATGGAGGAAAGGGGCTGGGAAGAAGCGGGAGGGGGAAGGACAGGGGAACCCATGGCTGATACGTAAAATTAAAACACCTATATTATAATAAAAAAATAAATATATAAATTTGATATTAGATTAGAAGATATGTCTCATATTTCAGTTATTTTAATAGTAAGTGACACAAGAAATATAATACAGCAAGTTCACATACATCTGGTCAGTTAATTTTTTATAATGAAGCCTGAAATACAGACTAGATAATGACAATATCTTTAACAAATAGTGCTGGTCAAACTGTTGTCTTCAAGTAAAAGAAATCAAATAGTTCCCTACTTACCACTCTGTATAAAACTAAAATCTAAATGGATCAAAGACCTCAACATAGTAAGGTCAGACACACTGAATATGATAGGAAAGAAAGTGGGGAGTAGTCTTGAACTCAATGGCACAGGAAGGGATTTTATGGACAGAACACCAACAGCCCAGGTGCTAAGCACAACATTAAAAAAAAAAAAATGGAAGTCATGAAACTATGATCAAAGTTTCCCTTCCATGTTCCACTACCTTCCTGTCCCTTTCCCCTCCCTCCATCCTCTCGTCCTGTACTTCTCTTCAGACAAAGACAGGCCTCACATGGTTATCAGGCAACCACGATCTATCAAGTTGCAGTTAGCCTAGGCACCTCCTCTTCTGCTGAGGCTGGATGAGACAATCATGGCCAGGAGTGCCCCAGCCAGTGGGGTTTCAACAGGGGCAACCCACCTGTGGGAGTGAATGAGAGACAGAGGACACGAGAGACTGACAGCAAGATAAGATTCTGATCAAGCTGCAATATTTATTTCTCTCTGCAAGGCTTATATAGCATAGGAGGGGAGGGGGCAGGAAGGAGGGAAGGAAAAGAGATGTGGAAGGCATGCAAGACATGGGAGACGTGCAGGTCGTGCAACCGCAAGATGTCAGCTAAGGTCACTGGTCAGGGGCCATTTGTTCTGTTGCTAGGCTACCTGACCATGGAATGAATGCTCTTTACATTTGGTTGCCATGGCACCTGACTGTGGAATGTTCTTATCTTTGGGAGCCTCCTGGTTATTAAACAGGTGTTACTGCTCTGGGGAAGGGCGGTGGGCTTATGACTTGTTCTCTGGCTTAGCTAGTACTTTCCATGGTTCATGTTTGGTTCCTGAAATCTTGGTCCCTAACACAGGAGAATGGTGGCATGAAGGTAAGCAGGCAGACATGACACTGGATCAGCAGCTGAGAGCTCACATCCTGATTCACAGATAGGAAGCAAGAACACACTGGGAGTGAGTGTCTTTGGAAACCTCAAAATCTTCCCCCAGTGACAAACCTCAAATGACCCAACCTACTCATTCTTCCCAAAGGGTTCCATCAAGTGGGACTAAAAATTCCATCAAGTGGGACTAATGGGGAGCACTCTTGAACCACAATAGTCTTCAATTTTCATGTTCAAAGTCACTAGCAATTTAATTCTTTCAACCCCAAAATAAACAGTCTCAAATGAAATGTCACCATCTAAGGACCAAATGTTCACATGTATAGGCTTTGAAAATATGTCCCATAACAGTCATTTACCTATTTTTTTCTGTTGATCTTTTACCATGAGCATATATTCTATAAAAATTACATGAATCTTTTATCTTTATCTATCCTACAACAAGACTGAACCGATGTATACTATATAATTGCCAAATATATAAATGGTAATATCAAGATCCAGGTCAGTAATTCTAACTGTGAGAACATTCTAATATATAAAGGAGAGGAAATGATTATAATTTCAGCTTAAGTATTGTGGTAGATGTTTTAAGCACTAACTTTTTGATATTACATATACATATATATATATATATATATATATATATATATATATATATATATGTGTGTGTGTGTGTGTGTGTGTGTGTGTGTGTGTGTATACATATATATATATATATATAATTTAGTATTTACTTAGTATAATTATATATATATTACATACATGTGTATGTATTTTGGTTTCTTTATTTTTCTTTTTTATCATTATTATATTTATGTTTTAATTTTATACAACAGCCATGGGTTCCCCTGTCCTTCCCCCTCTCTCCCCCCCCCCCACATTCCCCCCATCCCCTCCCCTCCATTCCCATCTCCTCCAGGGCCAAGACTCCTCTGAGGATTCATTTCAACCTGGTGGATTCAGTACAGGCAGGTCCAGTCCCCTCCTCCCAGGCTGAGCAAAGTGTCCCTGTGTAAGCCCAAGGTTCCAAACAGCCAGCTCATGCACTAAGGACAGGTCCTGGTCCCACAGCCTGGATGCCTCCCAAACAGTTCAAGCTATTCAATTCTCTTACTTATCCAGAGGGCCTGATCCATCTGGGGGCTCCACAGCCTTTGGTTCATAATTCATGTGTTTCCATTAGTTTGGCTATTTGTCCCTGTGCTTTTTGCAGTCTTGGTCTCAACAATTCACTCTCTTATAGTCCCTCCTCTTTCTCAACAATTGGACACCTGTGGCCTGGCTGAGGATCTCTACATCAACTTCCATCAGTTATTGGATGAGAGTTCCAGCACGACTGTTAGGGTGTTTGGCCATCTGATCACCAGACTAGGTCAGATCAGGCTTTCTCTCGACCATTACCAGCAGTCTACATTGATGTATCATTGTGGATTTCTGGGGACCTCTCCATCACTCTGCCTATTCCTGTTCTCATGTGGTCTTCATTTTTCATGGACTGTTATTCCACATTTTATTTTTAATATACAAATAATCATCAAATTATGGGCTTTCATGTAATATTAGGCTATATTTTCTTTAAACATCAATTTCATCTATTTATTACTAACTGTATTCTTAGCAATGGTAATAACAGTAATATATAATGACTTCTTGTAGAATAAAGTCTATATTTCAGATTCAATATATTACTCTGTCAGTGGGGAGATAAAACATTCTAGAGTTTCAACTTATTAATTGAAAATTATAGTCTGATGTCTTGGTTAAGTGCGAGCCATGAAAACAGAACTTATTAATAAAATCAAATCTATTGATATGTCCTAGACAATCTGGTAGGAGCAATGGTGGAACCATGCTATAATCCACAGACCCAGAGAAGTTAAATAATAAGGAGAACTCAATAGTGGGATGCTAGAATGTCACTGTGAATGGGAAGAAGAATTTGCATTGCTAGTGGAGGAGGAGGGGGTGGAGTCTGGATGGGGGTTGTGCTTGGGAACAAATGCAATCAGGTGGGGGAAGATGAATGCAGAGTACTAGAGAGACACCTGAAAACAGAGGGTATCCCTGGGATGCTCTAGAAACCTAAAGCAATAGAAATACCTAAGAATCTTTGAAGGTGACCCTTGCTAAGACTCTTAGCAATGAGGAATATGGAGCCCGAACTGATCATCACCTGTAATCAGGCAAGACTTCCAGGGAAGGGACTGAGACATGAACCTGGCCACAAACCCTTAGACCTACAATTTCTCTTGTCTACAAGATGTTCTGGTGTAAAAATGATGCAGAAATTGCTTGGTTAAAGAACTAAGTACCCACATAGCTGGAGACCATGCTCTGAGAGGGAGCTCACCCTTGAGGGCCACGACCCAGAGGTGGGATACCCAAGAGACCTAGTATAGAACCATACACAAATGCCAAAAAGAAGTCAGTGTGAAATGATTACTAATGATATTCTGCTATATTCATAGCTTGATTCCTAGCCCGACTGTCATCAGAGAGGATTCACTGAACAACCGATGGAAATAGAAGCAGAGACTCTCAGCCAAACAGTAGGTGGACTCTACGGAATCCTGTGGAGGAATTTTACTAGATAGCAACCTCAAGCCTTCCACAAGAAAACCCACAGGATCAACGAATCTGAGCTCATAGGGACTCACAGAGAATGAACCAACAACCAGAGCCCCTGCATGTGACTGACCTAGGCCCTCTTTGTATGTGTTACAGGTGTGTAACTTTGCTCCTCGTGGGAGACTCCTAATAGTGAGGGCAGAGGCTGTCTCTGAATCGTTTAGTAGTTGTATCTTTAGGAACTGCTGCATGATAATCACAGATAACAACAAATTTTAGTTTTTCCTCTTTCAGCCATTTCCCCAGCTCTCAACACACATAGCAAAACATTTCAGTGATGTCTTCTGTAAAATATAGTATATGCAGTGTTATTAGAAAGAAGCAGTGAGCATTTCATCTAACTTATCAGCATCTCATACCACATAAGAGAAAACAAGATCGATATATTTAGATTTTTGAAAGGATTAACCATTAAAGTGCTGCGTCTTTTGAACTCTTTTCTCTGACCTTTCTTTCTCCTCTAGTCTCATTTGTATGCAAATACATAGGTGAATTCTTCACCCTGGAAGAGCCTCTCAAGTTGTTTATGTAAAAATCAAGACATCAAGAAAAGGTATCTGTCTTTTCTACAGTGACACTGTGTAGGTTTCAGATGTGTTCTTTTCAGAGTTGTCCTTCACTCTGAAAGTTGCAGGAATCATCATCCAAACTATTTGAGATTTTATATAGATGTACACATATGGAAATGAAGCACAGTGCTCCAGAATTAAAATTGCATGATTTAGCTCTAAGGAGACAAAGTAATGTATATGTTTTGCCCGTCTGATGGGGAT
This sequence comes from Onychomys torridus, assembly GCF_903995425.1. Classification (NCBI taxonomy): domain Eukaryota; kingdom Metazoa; phylum Chordata; class Mammalia; order Rodentia; family Cricetidae; genus Onychomys; species Onychomys torridus. Next base: position 56,494,941 of record NC_050457.1, on the reverse strand, counting down.
ACAGGGAGCTACTGCAACACATTTTCTCCTCTGCTTTCTGAGCACACTGGCCAATGGTTTCTTAATCACAGAGTTCTTTGGATCCTTCCTTTAGATTCATAGCTCTTCTCTTCAAAATGAGTCTCCCACAAAGTCTCTTTATCTCTTTGTTATTTTCTTTCCCCCTTTTTACTATATACACACTAATACACTTTACACTGTGAAATGGGTCTTCTGTACCTATGCACACCTTGCAAAGGTATTTCTTAAAACCACGTTCATGTTTGAAAAGTCAGTACTTTTTATCTCATTCTTTCATGACAGTTTAGCCCTTGGAAACATCATCCTTGTCTTATGCCACAACTAAAACAGAATGAGAAAATAAAAATATAAATGAGTTAATAATGCATAAGAGTATAAAATTTAAAACTAAACTTATAACTGCTTTATTATTTCCAAACATGTTTCACTAGAAGATAAGTATCAGGTTTGACATGGATTTATTACTGATTTCAACACAAATCAACAATGATCAGCAAATGAACAGAGTATGGGGGGAAATCTTGCCATCGAGATGACTAAAGGCCAATAATTACTTTCTCTTTAGTCTATGTCATACCACTCCTTAAAAATTAAACAGCACATAAATTATTCTCTATTACCAAGCAGTTCTACAATGTGTTCACGCATCTGACAGATTTAATATTCTACACTTCTCCTAGTAACGTCACCACTCAAATATATCATGCTATTTGCTCCTCTTGGTCTCTTCTGTTATCTCACACAATTTTCACTGCTGGGATACAGGGGCCTTATGAAAATTTGGTATGAAAATCAGTAGAAATATTCCATAAATCTTATTTTCTCACACGTCTTAATAGGAAAACATTCAACGAGATTCAAGTATTTACTTAATAAATATTAAAAATGGAAGCATTTCATTTTTTCTTTAAAAAGATATCATTTTTGAAATGTGTGCCTCTCATGATGACTAAGAGTATAATTCCTACATCTTGAAGTTGAGGCAGGGGGACTTGATATCCACAGTGAATACAAAGGCAGTTTGTGCTGCAAGTAGCATGATGTCTCCTAAAAGATGGAAAATGTTTTTTAATTAATTAATTAATTAAATTATTTTATGTGCTTTGGTGTTTTACCTGCATGCATGTCTGTGTGAGCCTGTTAGATATTGGAGTCAGAGAAGTTGAGAGCTGCTATAGAGCTGCTGGGATTTAAGTGACAGCCAATAAATAATTCCTATGTTGATACTATAAATTTTGCACATAAACCAAATCTATTTGGGGTAAAATGTATGACTGATGGTAAAAAGAGCATTTTTAAATGAAGACCATTTTGTAATAAGCTTGATGTCAAATGTTGGATTTTTTTTTTTTTTTTGGTAACAGTTGCTTCAACTATTTTGTAGTAAGAACTAGAAAGTTTCTTTTTTTATAGTTGTGTTCCTGAAACTAGCATTGTTTTCATTCCACAGAGAATTCATGTGTTAAATATTCTAAGCCATAAGTAGGCTAAGACTATTAGATGGTACACACGAGTTTTAGGAAAGTACTTGAGATTAGCTAATTTGTCAAGCCGTCACTGATGTTTGCCATTTGCACATCTCAGCAAAGCATATGCAAATGAAAACCCCATCCATTTTCATGAGGAAATGACAAATGTGTGCGTTGTCTTAGTGTCCGTTCCTCCTCCTCCTCATCACCTTGGTGGTGTTATCCTTCAGAGTTTCAGAGTTTGAAAAACAAATTCTTTTTGAATTACAGAACCCATATCACTGAAAAATGACCAAAACCTGCAGTACATATAAATAATCCCCAGTACACTTCAAAGCAGGATTGTAAGTGAGATGGTCCATCTTTCAAAGCCTGTTACTTTAATCATATCCCCATCTGTGAATAAAACCATCAGATAACATATAGAAATCATAAAACTTTTAATTTATAACATAGCTTACACAATGCAGTGCTTATAAGCACTCTGACTCATTTTACAAAGCAGTCTTTTATTTTCTTTATTTCATGTTCTGTTTTGCATGTGTCTGGTGTGTTCTTGTCTTTCCTCTCTGCCATGCTGAAACCAAAGTAAACAACCCATTCTTAGCTTTAAAGGCTGACAATTTAAGGAAGAAAATCTGCCAGGACAAATACTCATGTCACAACTAATAATCACGTTGGCATAAACAGGGAAATTTAAGGATACTTACTGTAACTCCAACATACTTTGTTAAATATTTATCATGATCCTTCCATTTAGGTACATTTCTCATCTTTAATATCTTTGAACGTGAAACTGGAAGCATGGTTTTTTTCCTAATGCATATGACTGCAGAATAAAAACATGTATAATTGTTTTGAAAATTGTTAAGTACTTATATGTATGTTTAGACAAATATGCATGTATATATAACATATATATGCATATATGTGTGTACCTACATATACTTATATCCATCCACACATATATGCATACACATATACTTTAAGAGGGCAAATGCAGAGGCAATGATGTTCCCAGAAGACCACACCATATTCTTCAAATACAAATGATGTATTAATATCTGTGAAATATTATAGGTCTCCTCACCAATTCTTACTTAACTTAATATAACACTTAGATATCTTTTAGTCTTTTTTAGGGTACACAATAAATATGGTTTGATTTTACCCTTCATTATATAAAATATTATATAATTATAAAATTATATAAAATAAAATCCTGAGTACATTTTTTTTTTGTAATAATAAGATTGATACCCAGGTAGTTTGTATATGCAAGCTTTCATCATGTAAATTTGAGGAAACAAACATGAAAAAAAAATCCTTGGTACACTATGCTAGTAGACATATTGGTGTCAAAAGAAGTAAAATTTAGAAACTGATATTGGAATGTAAATAATTAGATAAGTTTTGAGTAAGGCCATAGGTGGAAATTGAAAGTGTAAAAATGTGACTGACAATATGCTTAGACAAAATGTTAAAATAAAAAAGCTCAATGCTGGATCCTCCTGTTGAATATGGAACAAAAGACAGAAAATTTCCATAGGATTAAATAGATTATTTTTTTTCTGAGACGGTATATTATTTAAAGTGTTGTTTAAGGAAACTCATAATCTTACCATAAATACGAGACACTTTTGTATTTATCAGGCATATTTTTTAGCAAAAACTGAATATGTTTGCTTTATGCTACTAAGTGAATTATTTAGTGGAATTCTGTCATGTGAGTATTGACATTGTAGCCACTATTATCCATTTTGAATGGACTGTAGGTGTGTTTATCCACAAGAGACCTGTATAAAGACTAAACCCATTAAGTACATTTCGTGGAATTAGGTGCCCCTCATGAGTAAGAGGAAAATGAGGATACGTTTCTGTTAGGTATATATATATAAAATAGTGACTGCAAAATAATTCTTCTTCAGTATTGTAAAGAACCCTTCTCCTATATTTCTGTAAGCAATGACAATTCATATCATTGGCTTAGCAAATTAAGTTTGGTATCCTAGGAAATTTTATATATGTTTTTATGACTTTGAGTTTCTCTCTCTCTCTCTCTCTCTCTCTCTCTCTCTCTCTCTCTCTCTGTGTGTGTGTGTGTGTGTGTGTGTGTGTGTGTGTGTGTGTGTGAAGACAGGTTATTATTTAGTAATTTACTCTGAGATAAAATATTACACTCTGTAGGGAAGTTACATACAATATTTAAAATATAATTTTTAAGGGAGGTAAAACATTCCATTCAAGAAGGATGCTCTATAATGGGTAGCCATTCCAGCCTTGGCCTGGAAGTTCCAACCCCCATTGAGGCTTCGGTAACAGTCATGCCTACAAGGTAGGGCTGAGAGAGGATGCTTAAGACCCAGGATCCAAAGGAGAGGGAGCTCTTGGTGCCTGGACCCTAGACGCTGGAGGTAGACCAAGCAGAGTTCTCCAGAGAACACCGCCGGACTGCGCCATACCTTTGCCAGACCCTACAACCTACCTATCCCTTCATTTGTAAGTTACCCCACAAAATAAACCTCCCTTTTAACTATGTGAAGTGGTCTTAATAATTTCACCAATATCTGGTGCCCAATGTGGGGTACAAACCCTCGACCCTGGGATTTAGAGTCGCATGCTCTACAGAGTCAGCTAGCATGGCTGGCATCCCTGGGTGGGCATGAACCACCAACCTTTTGGTTAACAGCCATAAGCTCAGGAAGTAAACAACTCACTGGTTTCAGGAAGTTCCTAAAACTGACTAGATTCAGGAGATTCTTTGCTCTTTAAGCAGGAAGGACTCCTGAAACACAGTAAGAATAACAGAGATACCTGGAAAAACTACTCTTCAATCTGAGGAATGGCCTCCAGGTAGTGCAGTGTGTGACAGGCTTTCAGCTTCTGTGAGCTGTCATCCCTGCATTGGTAATATTTGTTGTCCTGTTTGTTTATGAGTCATTTTATTTTTGCAAGTAACCCACCATCCATATTCCTGTAATTAATCACAATTAAACACATTCGTTTACCAAAGTGGACTTTGGTGGTATCCTTACTACAATTTGTCATCTGTTCCTTATTTGAGATGAATAGACATTTGTTTATATTTCCCCAGGAGAAGTATCACAGAACACTGTCTGATTAAGATTAATGTGCTTATAAATATTGACTCAGAGAAGGCTTAGCAATATTAAAAAAAAAATCATTTGGTGTTTATGTATGTGTATGTATGTCTGTGTTATAGCTACATGACTGCACATACACTGAGCAGTAGCCAAGCAAGGGGCCTTACGCCCTATATAATCTGTGCTCTGCATGGCCATGTAATTTGTGGGCAGCATGATCACACAATCTATGTGCATGCGTGGCATAGCTTTATGAGCCCATACAAGCATGTGCAGGGGAATCTATATAAAGTAGGTCACAGACTCTAACCCTTCTTTTCCCCCCTTCTCCTTCCTCTCTGTCAGTACATGTGTCTCAAACAGGACTGAGCACACTCTCTCCTAACCACCCCTTCTCCTAATAAACTCTCATAGTGGGTTTTATTCTGCCTTGTGGCTCATCTTGCATGGTAAACAATGCCGCCTAATAAACAACAACACCGCATAAAACCAAAGTGTATTTGTGTGTGTGTGTGTGTGTGTGTGTGTGTGTGTGTGTGTATGTGCATGTATGCCTGTGAACTTACACATGTGCACCATTGTATGTACTTGAAGTTCAGAAGACAACTTATGGAAGATGATGCTTCATTCCACTATGTGGATTTCAGTGATAAAACTCAGGTCTTCAGGCAACCTTCACCCTATAATCCATCACACACACACACACACACACACACACACACACACACACACACACACACATAAACTCAGGGGTGGGGAGAGGACTCCAAAATCATGAAAACATTTAAAGTTTCCTGGGATAGAGGTCAATTAAGCATATCAAAATATGAAAATGTCTTTATTTTCTCTGGCAGGTTTTATATTTAATTTTAAATGAAAAATAAAATACTGAAATAAACATACTGACATTATAATTTAAGATGATTTGCCTGGGCTAAAGTAAATGCATGAAAGAATATTTATAGTCATTGTAATCTATTAGGGTACATAGGTATTAAGGCATTATTTGTGCTAAATATATAATGTACATAGGAATAAAATAGGCTGTTCTGTGGGGTAACAACATAGTGAGTTTACATTTGGGCAGTAAGTACACTAACTTGTGAAATACATTATTGACTGATTGTATCAATGGAATGTGATTTTCAAAACTCACTTGAGGATAGAAGAAATCCAGTCTCCAGGAGATGAGAGAAAAGGAATTTTAAGCAGCTATAGGAGTATGTCCAAGAGCCTTACGTGGAAAAGAGCATTTTCTACTTGAAAATGATCAAGCAGCGGCTGAACCGTTGCCAATAGAGTCAAGAGCAGAGTTAAGAAAGACTAGAGAAATGGACAGCAGAAAATAACCCAATTGGATTGTCAGATTTAAAAGAGCAGAGAGGTCCTCAGGAGTATCATCAATAGGAAATAAAGAACAAAGCAGAATCACTAAACTTTAGAAATATTAGCATAGAAAATATCTGTGTGTCCTAAGAGCTCTCAAGGCTGACTTTCCTTAGTCTTTGCATCAAACATGTCCATATTTTGACTGTAGTACTCTTCCTTTTCTTGATTGCAACAATACTATAATGCTGCAGTATTAACTTCACTTGACCTCAGTGGGTATGATTCAATGGACCTTATCACCAGTAATTCTTGTGAAAGTTAAAGAATGAACTACACCTGAAAAGAAGTGATGGAGATTTACGGTTTTGCCATTCAAAATCACTGGTGGCTTCTTATAACAAATCTAGAGTGAATGATCATTATAGATAAAAACTTAACCATCCAAATTAATAGTATCACATAATATGGTTTCAGTATTTTGATAGGCTTAGATAAAATTGTCAAAATCAAAACACCTTGAGTCTTAAATATAATAAACAACAATTAGTTCGTCAAATTTCCCTTTGCAAATCAAATTTCCCTTTGCAACTGATCAACGCTTTGCAAATTTAATTAAATTTCAGTTCTTTAATATGTATTCCCTTCTGAAACTCTACTGCTAGCTATTACAGTTAAGGGGAACCTTTAATTTCTTAAAACCATTACATATGGTAATTTGCAAGCTTTATTAGAATCAGAGTTCTAAAATCCCATGAAAATTTCCCTTTAAAAACTTAACATGTTGGGTGTGTGTGTGTGTGTGTGTGTGTGTGTGTACTGATGTTAAATGAATTCTATCCATGCCAAGAAGCATATGTGTAGGTAGGTGAAAGGATAACCTAAGATGTTCTCAGCTTGCATCCTGCTTGTTCCAGTGTCTCCTCTTGTTCACCCTGCTTTTGTCAAGCTAGATGGGATACCTTTTGAGTGTTGAGATTATAGCCATGAACTAATTTGTCCTGGTTTATCTTGGCTTTGTGGATCCAAACACAGGTACTCACATACAGGGGACAAGTGTTTTACCTGAGGAGCCTCCTTCCTAGAGAATAAGTCCCTTTAACTACAAAGCATCATTACATTAAAATGATTATTTTAGTTTAAATAACTCCACATTGATTGTGTTATATTTTGTTCAAAAGGTGTCATTTTCATGCATTAAGAAAGATAATCCATTCTATGTTATTTGACATACTACTGAAGTGTTTATTATACATTCATCATTCATGGTAACACTGATGTTAAGTCTATATTAGCAACCAGTTCTATCCAGCATCCCAGTTTTGAAGACAGTCAAGCAGCTTTATAAAAGAAAGCTCCTTAATTTAGGTACATCTCTCAATTATTTTTGAGTTAGTCTTATTTTACTCAACAATCAGTATCACTGGCACTGCAGGTTGGGTCTCATTGTCTCTGATACCTGAGGGCAGGGGATGAATAGGCGGGGAGTCAATGACACAGTCCCTAGGAGGTTGCAAGCAATCTCATTTATATTATTTATTTATTTATCTATCTATCTATCTATCTATCTATCTATCTATCTATCTATCTATCTATTTATGTTATATAATGTCAGGTCAATTCTTTCCCTTTTAAAAAATTTATTATTATTTTTTTATATTTGGTTTAATTTTACACATCTACCATGGGTTCCCCTGTCCTCCCCCCTCTGGCCCCCACCCCCTCCCCTCCATTCCCATCTACTCCAGGGCCAAGACTCCCCTGGGGATTCATTTAAACCTGGTGGATTCAGTACAGTCAGGTCCAGTCCCCTCCTTCCAGGCTGAGCATGTGTCCCTGTGTAAGCCCAAGGTTCCAAACAGCCAGCTCATGCACTAAGGACAGGTCCTGGTCCCACAGCATGGATGCCTCCCAAACAGTTCAAGCTATTCAATTGTCTCACTTATCCAGAGGGCCTGATCTAGCTGGGGGCTCCACAGCCTTTGGTTCATAATTCATGTGCTTCCATTCATTTAACTATTTGTCCCTGTGCTTTTTGCAATCTTGGTCTTAACAATTCACACTCTTACAGTCCCTCCTCTTTCTCGACAACTGGACACCTCGAGCTCCACCTGGAGCCTGGCTGAGGATCTCTGCATCCACTTCCATCAGTTATTGGACGAGAGTTCCAGCACAACTGCTAGGGTGTTTGGCCATCTGATGACCAGTCTAGGTCAGATCAGGCTTTCTCTTGACCATTGCCAGCAGTCTACAGAGGATGTATCATTGTGGATTTCTGGGGACCTCTCCAGCACATCTCCAGGAAAGCTACCTAGAAAACAGGACCCTAGGAAGACACAGGGATCACCCAATGACAGAGAAATGGATGACATCTACATGAACAACCTGGATGACAGTGGGAGTAATAAAGGGCAAGGTTAGAGGGAAAGAAAGCTAAGGGGAGCAGGAGATCCCAGCTGGATCAAGAACAGAAAGGGAGAACAAGGAATAACAGACCATGATAAATGAAGACCACATGAGAACAGAAATAGGCAATCTCATTTATTAAACAAAGGACTGGGGTATTTCTATGGGACTTTTTGGTGTGCTTTTGCTCCTAGCTGCTGTGTCGTTTCTTGGTTAGCCCTGGCACGTACATCAACATTTTATGGTTTGGAGCTTATGGGTCAGGTTTCCTCTGGCCAGAACGCTCTTTGATCACGTCACAGCTCATGGTTTGCTTAAGGCATTGCCCAGTGCTTCAGCCTTACCTGCCTCAAGTCAGATGATTTATATTGGCTAAACAAGCATCTGACTAACCAAAACAATGAATATTTGAAATGAGTTTGCTGTTTCAACAGTTTAGAGACGCTGCTATTTTAATACAGTCTATAAATTCACCCAAGTGAATTTTCTGAACTATAGTCTCTTAACTGGCTTTGTGTCATATCTTTTGATGAACAAGATTCCAAGTTTTCACTTTAACATTTGCAATTGCCTTAGGTCATCCTCTTATACCAAAATCACAAGCTAAACTTACTCATTAAGCAACCCAGAATATCTGCTGGCAAAGCAAAAATTAGTAAAATTATACTTTGATACTATAATAAATTATTTGTAGTCACAATGAAAAATAAAGTATATATTACCATGACTAGCTGTTTCATTTTTAAAAGCTTTAATAGATGCAAATTGGAATTTTATTGTAGAAACAATCAAGGGTTCAAACGTTGTAGGAACATATACATTAGCTGGAATTTTCGTTTCTAAATATATGGCCTTACATTTAGATTCATACCTTCAATTTGCTTCATGCACTAATCTAAGTCAAATTTTGCAAGTTACTAATTTCAAAGAAATAATTAGCCATCTGCCTGAAACAGCACAAAATGAATTTGTATAAGACTGAATTAAGTAACTAACCTCTAGTAAATGTAAAACTGCTAAGTCCTGTAAACAAACTGGAAAAAGTTATTTAAACCTGAAATACAGGCTTTTTGAAAGATGTATAAATTTTAAAAATGGCAGCAATTCTAAGGCTAATAGAGGCAGAATAGTGATTACTCTTGAGGCACTGGGTGGTTAATGAAAGGTGGCCAAGGAGGCTCCTGGGTTTCAGTTAATGTTCTGTTTTTGACCTGGCTGCTGCTTACCAGGCAGTGCTTTCTGTGTGAAAATTCATCAAGTCATACCCTTAGGATTTTTCTATATGCATTTTATTCAATACAATTCTTTAAATTGAGGGGAAAAATTCTAAGTTATAAAGCAGCTGATTTCAATCAGTAGGCTTGATGTGAAACTATAAATTCAGAGAACTAAGAGTTTGACATAAATTACAGGAAAATAATCAAATTGTACTCAAGAAAACAAAACAGAAATCTTATAACAGAAAGGATGTGTGTATGTGTGTGTGTGTGTGTGTGTGTGTGTGTGTGTGTGTGTGTGTGTTGTGTGTATAGCTGTGCCTAAATATAGGTCAAAAATCCATTTCATTTTAATTTGGAACTTTGAGCTCTGGTTTGCACTCTCCTATACTTATCCTTCTCAGCTCATCTACTGTGGTGTGTCTCTGATTGTTATGTTTAGAATCTCGGTGCCTCCTCCTTGCATCTTGTCATTCCACACCATTGCTCATGTATGCAACTGCAAAGTTGTAGGAATTTGAATTAGAATTCCCTAGGACCGACAATCTCTTTAACCATTTTCTTTCGTACATTCTGCTGACACTGAATACTCAAACCAGATAATAACTTCTATACAAATTTCTGATCACATTCAATCATGTTTGGCTCATTGTTTTTCTACCTAGTACATAAAATATTCGTTGCTGAATACCGACAGCATTAGCTTTGACTCACTTAAGTCATCTCCTTCTACATCTCATTTGCCCTCACTGCTTCCTATATTTTAGAGACTCTTTTTCACTTCTTACCTGAACAACCCCTATTACCCTAGAGATAGAATCACAATTACAAACACTATGTATTATTGTCCAAATATTCCACCATCCCACATCAGGGCTAGGGTAGTGAACAAAAGATTCCTTCCTAATACATGTAAGCAAAGGCATTTTGCTTTTATACATAAATTATATTAAAAAAATTAAAATAGGATTAGAGATCACTTGGAATAATTTTAAGTTTCATTGAAGTAAAATGAAACCCATCACAGAAACATAGCAAGCCTATGTTCTTATTGTCATTCTGCATTATTATAAAGGTATTCTAGGAGTTAATAATAGAGAGAGTTTACAAGATACCCAGAAAGTTCTGCTTACTTACCTTGGCAAACATTTGAATAGCATATCCGTTTTGGATAAATCTAGAATAAATACATCCAACAATATTTATTGAGGCATTAGTGCATATTCCTTCCCCAAATACATCAAGTCCTTTCCAAATCCATCTAATTTCACTTGGTTATGCATCATTAGCATATAAATCCAAAAACGGAGTGATACCCACAGCAATTTTTTATTTAATTTTTCTCATATTACATGTTGACTCAGGTTGGCTTCCACTATTTTCTTCACACTGGATTGAAATTCAAAGAGTCAGGCCATTTGGGAAACATCTCATTTTAGTTGAAAGGGAAAAATAGCCACAACTAAATATGCCTATAAAAATTTTACTCAGAAATGCATAATAGCACTGTGCTTGTATTCTCTTACAATTCACCATTGTTTTCACACAGAGAAAAAAAGAAGCCAGCTAGACATGAGGCCATATAGAAGGAAATATCCAATATACACACACATGCCTGCACACACCCATGTACAAACATGCATAGTTACATACACAGTCCTGCACACACACACATAAAAACAAGCATACACACACACACACACACACACACACACACACACACACAAAATGACCTGTTTAAATCTACAGGTATTGAGTCTCTGATTTGACTATTCTATGGGAAATGTTTGGTGGAATAAATAATAATTTTCTATAGTTTGCCATAATTACAGTATTTGATTACCTGTTCTGAATTAATTAATTAATATTAGGTATATAAAAGGAAGTACACATTTAATGGAATTACTGTCTGTTTAATTCTAAGCATTGTCAAAAATGATCCTAAGTTATTATGTCAAATCAATGAATTCAATTCAACCATTGCAACTTAATTAGCTTCTCCAGTAGACAAGGAGGTTTCTATTGATTTCTGCAAGGGCCAGAAATTCTCAGTGAAATACATACCAAAACTTAGATAGTAAGTGTTAAGTGTGCTTCCTGAGGCTGAAAAGATTGCTGGGTGATTAAGAGCACGTATCATTCTTACAGAGGACACAGGTTTTGTTCCTCCTACCCATATTGTAGCTTACAACTATCTCTAACTCCAGTTCCAGAGAATCAGATACTGTCTTCTGGTCCTCATGGGCACTGCATACATGTGCTGCATAGACAAGTAAGTAGGTCAAGCACCTAAACACATAAAATTAAAACATGCTTTCGGGATATTCCTGATCATTCCTATTTCCTTAAACATTTAACCTATTATTTTTTGTCTCAGTATAATTGAACTCTGAGTAGCATGGTCACTAATAAATTTTAGAGCAATTTTAAAAAGTCTTTTAAAAAATGTCTGCCCTATATTAATTATTCTGAATCACCCCAACATTCATTTATAAGTCTCTGTTTTTAACCTGGTATTGTACATGACTCATCAGATTAGATAATTTTATGATAAATCATTAAAAAGCACTTGTGAAGCTACTATAAATAAAGCGAAAAGTCTGTTTAGAAAAAAAAAAAAAAGGATGGATAGTTCAGGTACCAAGAAGTGTGAACAAATGCAAGAAGCAGCAACCACAATCAAAGTCAGCAAAATGAAATCCATAATTCTAAGTGAATTTGGAATATGCAGTCATTAATTGGAACGTACCTCTGAGAATGTTTCATTGTCCAAACCATATGAGCTTGTTGAAAGGCCAATAACTTGTAGTTAGTGGTGGGAGTTACATTCAAAATCTTTGGCCTTTTTAAGGACATACTTTATCGAGTCCAAATATTGGTTCAGAGTGTTCATTTGCAGATCCCATTTCTTTGAAGTTGTCTTGAGACACCTTTGAAAGATACCATTTCTCATTCTCAATTCCCAGTTCATTTTTATTCTTTGTCATATACATACAGCTTCACCAGCTCCATCTATTTTTTTTTTCTAGAAGAGTGTGGGATTGAAAATTCTTACAAAATGTTAGAATAGACTCTCCATGTGCTTGTGTGTTCTTGATCATTAGCCCCAATGTCATTATATAAGATCAAATGGAAAACACAGATGACTATCATCTCATTTTGTAGCTTCTTGGCTAATGCATCATAATAATTGATTATAGGCTTTATTGCTACTTCCAATTTTCCTCAAAGTTTGCTCAATTGGTACAAGACACATGGCAACTCAAGTCTCTCTCAGCTCTGTGGAATGCCTAACAAAGAAAATGTCAAGGTGCACAAGTCCTTGAACTAAGGGAGATTACTCATTAGTGAAACCTGGTGTTTCTCATTCAAATATTAAAAGAAATTATATTCCGTTTGCTTTTTTGGATTTTTGACATATTCTCTTTTGTTTTGGGAATTATAATAAATCAGATAATTCCCATCATTTTCCTCCCTACAAATCCTTCAGTATACCTCTACTTGCTCTTTTTAAAAATTCACAGCATTTTAAGACTAATTTTTGATTCATGCATATATGCATACATACACACACACAAATATAGCAACCTCAGTCTATATAATTTTACTCATATGTATTTTTTTCAAGGCTGACCATGTTGTATTAGACAATGGATTGTTGTAAATTTCCTGAGAAAGACTGTTTCTTCCACTCTTAGTTACCTATAGTTCTTTGTTTTGGGTTAAGGCCTTTTTATCTTTTTTCCAACTATTTTGATATGTCTTCTGTTGTTTTCCTTGTTTATCTCATGTTTGGAATTTGCTTTTATGAGTCATTATGATTGAAGCTTCTGACATTCTAGGAGACAGTCTTACAGCAAATTCCTTGATCCTCTGCCTCTTAAAATCGCTGTGTCCTCTCTTCCACAGTGTTTACTAAACCAGAGGTGGGAATTGTTTTTTAGATGTATCCATTATGATAGGATTTAAAAACTATGTTTTGATTGGTAGTTTTTGTTTTTGTTTTGAAATGGTCTCTCTGTCCTTCAAAAAGAGGATACATTGAAGGGGGAGTGTACTATATTTCTTTGTGCTTATAAGGACCAATATTTCTAGTGAAGGTAAGGTTATGCTGGGCTAATAAAATGTTTATTTTTGGTTATCCTCCAAGATCAATGACTTCTCTACCCTTGAATAGTTGATTAGTCTTCCACAATCTGGCTTGATTTGCCATTTGATGCATGGGTGTTACAAACAGAAGAAAGGCTTTGATTATTATGAAGTTATACTTGCCACTTAGGGTTATTGTGTGCTGCTGGCCACTGATGTGGTTCATATGTGCCATAGCTGTATAAAACTGTTGTTTGCTTTCTTCTTTTGTCAGATTTCATGGAGCCTCCTGGTCCCACAAGAGCTAGTTCTTAGGGAAGAAGCACTCAGGTTATTAGGTGCAGCGGACCTTGGGAACTGCATCTTTAGTGTCTAGCGCCTTCAGCAATGTGGGCTTACCTTTCTATAATCAACTAGGTGAAGAGGAAACTAACCAAATGGGAAAGAATCTATATCAGCTATACATCTTACAGAAGATTAATGTCCACAATGTATTTTTTAAAATCTAAAAACAATAAAAACGATGTTTTAAAAAATACAGAGATTTCTAAAGAAGAAAAAAATGTCTAAGAAAATAACCCCTTCCCACAAAAAAGTTTGTAATCCCAGTAATTATGTTAATTCAAATTAAAACAACTTTGAGATTTCATCTTACCCCAGTTGGAAAGACAGAGATCAAAGGAACAATTGTTGGAAAGGACCCAGGGTTAAAGGAGAAGGGAACCCTAATTCACTGTTGTTTTCTGCAAAGTGATATACTCACTTTGGAATTCAGTGTGTAGAATTCTAAAAAACTAGAGGCATATCAACTATATGATCCAGATATACTGCTCCTCGAATATACCCAAAACGCTGAACATCCTACACCACATATACTTCCTCAGCCCTATTCATTGCTACTCTATTTGTAAAATCTAGGAAATGGAAACAACCTAAATACCCTAATATGGAAAAAAAAATTGATAATGAAAATAAAGCACATACACATATACACCATGGAATTGTTTTCAGCTGTAAAGGAAAATGAAATCATGAAGCATTCACTAATATGGATGGAATTAGAAAATGTTGGCTGGGTGGTGGTGGCACATGCCTTTAATCCCAGCACTTGGGAGGCAGAGGCAGGCAGATCTCTGTGAGTTCAAGGCCAGCCTAGGCTACCAAGTGAGTCCAGGAAAAGCACAAAGCTACACAGAGAAATCTTGTCTCAAAAAAAAAAAAAAAAAAAAAAAAAGAAAGAAAGAAAGAAAGAAAGAAAGAAAAGAAAAAAGAAAATGTTATATAGAATGAGGTAACCTAGGCACAAAAATAACATCTCATGTTCTCTCATTGGAGGCTCCTACCTCAATGGGAGTACATATGCTGGAGTAACTACAGAAGCATGGAAGTAAATATGAAACATTGCCAGGATCAGGATGTGGAAAAACAAGAGGAAGGAGGATATGTAGAAACAGGAGAGCTCTTATTAAGCTAAATGAGAGGGATATAAACATGAAAGATGGGTAAGATTTGCGGAAACATAGCCTAATCTTTTTTAGAATCATACTACTATCTAATTATCTTAAAAACCTATAAAATATATGTCTTAACATAAATATACATCCATAGATTTTTATGGATGAATTATGGAAATTTCTCTTCTTGGTGGACAATGTTCACTCCAAGAGTCAAAGATCACATAACAAAAACCCCTACACCAGACATAAAGAACCTCTCATTGACTTGTTGGTCTGTGTTGGTCAAGAAACTTCCCAAACATACAGACTATTGGTATTCCACTTGATTTTCCTCTCCAGAGGAGAAAGATAAGAACTGTATTGTTATGATTTATTTGATTTATCAAAACCTATTAATGTGATTTATATTGACACCCAGTAATTTTCTGATTCCTGTCAAGGATGTATGTTTTTACCTGCACTGGCATCTTCCTGTTGTACCTTACATTTCATTGCTGCTAAATGAAGGTAATTTTTCTACCTTTAATGTAATTTTCTCCCTCTAGTCTCTATTCAGGATGTGAACAACTTTAACTCAGGTCTTCATTATCACTTGATATTAAAATCATATATAATATGAATGTTTGAAAATTTAATGAATTAGGTAATAATTGGGAGTAGACACAGGACAATAGATATGTTGTAATATTAAATCTTCCTATTAGCAAGATTATCTTTGATGCTAAGGGAATAAGCTTACCACATTTGTGGACAGAATTTCACCTTCCTCTCACTACTTTTTCGTGTTAACCTTTATAATAATGCTTGGATTTATTGAGTAAAATAGTATTAACTTCTATCTTCTTAATTTGCATGTAATGGTAATAATCCCATCTACAGTGTGTTTTAGCTGCCTGCTTCAGTTGCAGATTCATTGTTCATTATGGACATTTTGTATTTGTTATTATTTTCATACTTCCTTAAAATGGTACTTTGTAAATAACATTTTATGTTAAAAAACCCCTTATATTTAGTAATCTATTGGTGATTATTATACTTTCCCTATCCCAACTCTTCTCAGATGCTCCTGATCTTGCTACCCTCCCAACTTCTTGACTTCTTGTTTTTCTCCCTCTCTGTGACCAAAGTTCAAAACAAACAAAATCAATAAGACAAAATACAACAAAACAAAAGTCACTCACTAAAAACCATGAAATCTGCTTTGTGTTTGGGAACTATTCCTGGGCATGGAGCCTGCCTTACAGTGAGATTGAGGTATCTAGTGATACTCAGCAAGACAAAACTGATATTCCCTGTACCGGCAAGTATCAGTTTCAAACAGCTTCTGGTTAGGGGTGAGATGTTATGTCTTTTTCCTTTTCTCAGTGCTTGGAATTTGTCTGATATGAACCTTTGTGGGTCTTGTGTGTTATCCCAGTCTCTCTGAGTCCCTGTGTGTGTCAACAATGTTGTGTCTTGAAGACACTGCTTCCATTAAGTAATTCTGCCCTTTTACCACTTTTCTACTTCCTCTTCCTGTAGTTAGAGTTTTCCTGCCTGGCCCAGAGTCAGGACAAATCTCTCTTACCCGCCAGTCCCACAGTCGTTCAGACCTAACCAAGAAAGCACACAGAAACTTACATTGTTTAGAAATTGTATGGCCGTGGCAGGCTTCTTGTTATCTACTTCTTCTATCTTAAATTAACCCATTTCTGTTAGTCTATACTTTGCCACATGGCTTGTGGCTTACCAGTGTCTTTACACGTTGCTTCTCATGGCGGCGGCTGGCGGTGTCTCTCCCCAGCCTTCTACTTCCCAGAATTCTCTTCTCTCTTGTCCCGCCTATACTTCCTGCCTGGCCACTGGCCAAACAGAACTTTATTTACACAGAGCGATATCCACAGCACTTCCCCTTTTCTTTTTTTTAAAGGAAGGTTTTAACTTTTACATAGTACAATTACATATAACAAAACAATTATCAAGCAAGAATTACAGTTACAATATTAAAGAAGATATCCTATCTATCTTATATTTGTGAGTCTAAGGTTTTATATCTAACTTATCTTTTATCATAACTGAGGAAATTATAACTATCTAGTCTTCAACCACATCAAAGACCTCAGAAGGATATAATATTACCTGAGAAACGGGAGAAGGATGCAAGCAACTTTCGGGAGTCTTGCAGGGTAGACAGAGACAGCTGGCAGTCTGGACAGTCACCTAATGTTCCTTTGTAAAGTTGGGGCATTTGTCTTCAGCCCACAGGGCTAGAGTCTCTTGGTCACTTCTCTCAGTATCCTGTAGAATGTCTGGCAGTTTCCTCTGTGAAGCAGGAACCTGAAGGACCATTTTGAAAGCAAAGTTTAGTGGTCACCTTTCTATGGGTCCTGCATGTCCAGTTGATCAAGCAGTCCAGGCAAGAACAGTTTCTTGCCCAAATGGCTATTTTTACCAAGGTGAAGATAAACTCCATATGAAGTGTCTTTAATGCCCATCCTCCTCTCTGAAGTAAATTGGTGCTGCTAGGAGCAGACATGTCTCACTGTCCAGAAAGTCTAAATTTTAATAATATTTTATTCTGAAGGTCTTTGAAGTATTTGAAGATTACCTATCTATCTGAAATATCTCTATGTATACCTAAAAGACTTAACTAACATGGCTATGAGTATGATTATCACAGATGATTAATTATTAATCTATTTTTAATTATCCATTACAATTTTAAATGAGCTATACAAACACAATACCTTAAACAGGAGTAGAAATATATACATAGTATAACAAAATTAACTTTAACTTTGTATCAATAGACTAAAATCTATACCAATGTAAAACATTTTAAACAAGTTGTTGCTCTTTAGAAATAAGTTCCTTCCTTAATCTACCCTTTCATCCTAATATATCTATATCATCTTCCCCATGGAACCCTGAGCCACAAGGAGTGAATTTAATAATGTGATTCCATTTAGAGCTGAAGGCCCCCGAATCTCTCATTCTCTGCATACTTTTAATTTGTGGATCTCTGTGATATTCTCATTTACTAGCATTTTCAGGGGTGAGTAATACACTGATATAATGGGTGCAGCAATATGGAGTAGTAAGGAGTCATTTTGCTGCCATATTCTTTTAGCTCAATAATATGAGTAGACCATTCCCTATGTTCCCAAGAGCTATCTAGATTCAGGATCTTGGATTTTTGTGGTTCAGTTATGGGTTCCATCTCATGGAATGGGCTTAAATCTAACTACAAAGTAACCACTTGGTTACTCCTATATTATCTCTGCCAAAATTGCACCAGTTTGTCTTATAAACATGTCACTATTTTTTGTTTATAACTGAATGTTATTGATGATTCTGTTTCTCCTCCTATATTGTGCAAAATACCTGTCATTACCATTAACATTAGTCAGTAGAGGTGAAGCTTCTAAATGGGCACCAGCTCAGTTTTTCTATGTTCAATATCATATTTAAGTTGCATGTTCAGCAATAGAGTTGTGGTGATATTTTGTGTAGACTTTAACAAATAAAGCTTGCCTGAAGATCAGAGGGCAAAGCTGGTCACTAGTAGCCATAGAGGCAAGACTGTGGTGGTACACACCTTTAATACCAGCACTTGGGATCTCATGTCTTTGCTCCCAGTACTTGGGAGGTACATATAAATGCCTTTAATCCCAGCACTAGAGAGGTTGAGACAGGCTGGGTGGAGAAAAGGAATATAAGGCAGAAGGAGACGGGAGCTCAGTTCTTTTCAACTGAGGAGTTGGCGAGATGAGAGCCAAATCCTGATCCACAGGCAGGTAGTCAGACAGGCAGAGACAAAGAAGGTGACTGACTGGGTTTTTGAGAGCTCAAAGCCTACTCCCAATAGCACAGCTTTAGCAAGAAGGGCAAAACCAACCTAAAGGAAGGCCACATGCCCTTATCTTTCAAACAAGTTCTTCCACTGGGGACTATGCATGCAAATATGTGAGCCCATGGTAGCCATTCTCATTCAATGCACCAAACTTTTCAAAAATCCTTTAGTGTTTCGTGTCCCTCTCTCTCTTCCCTTCTACCCCGCATGCATATAACCCTCACCTTTTTATCCTTCTTTTCTTGTTTTCACTGTATCTATTATTATGGTTCTGTTCTCTTTCTCATTCTCTTGGAGCAAATGGATTAAATAAATGTGTTTCAATCATAATTATCACAGAGACTAGGTAGCCAGTGAGGGACAAAGGAGAAGATAAGACCACATACATATACCAGAGTTTAGTTCAAACATCTTGTAGGAGATTATGCTCTGTTACTACAAATCTTGCTTCTACATGGGCTCTAGGTATTTGAACTCAAGTCCTCATGTTCACATAGCTTCTCTTTTACGCAATGAGCTAGCTTCCATGGCCACTTATATACCATTGTATAACTAAAGGTAGACATTAATTGATGTCTATGATAAACACATTATTAATCATATTTATATTTAATGATCATACATGTAAGTGGAGAAAATGTACTGACAAAGGAATAGTAGGGATTTACCATAATTACATGATCACCTTCTGGAAATTACACTCACATTCTCATTAAAACATTTTACTACATTTAACTGCACTTGTCCTGACCACATCTTATATCACTGATGGTTATGACTTTTTTTTTTTTAATAATGAAATCCAGGTTTGGGACAATAGGCTAGTAAGGAGAAATATTTTTCTGTAAGCACAAAGTATTAATTACAGTCCTAGAACCAGAAAAGAAGCTGAGTATGGTTGCAAACATTTGTAATCCTGGCAGCTGTGAGGCAGACACATCCAACATGAACTAGGTAGCCAGACAGCTCAACATACATGGTAACTTTAGGACAGTTTAAAAGCCTGACTCAAAAGCCAACAAAAACAAACAAAAAAGGTGAATGATACATGAGAAAAGATTCCTAAGGTTGTTCTTTGACCTACACATTTACATATACTCACATGATTCCTTGTGAACACAACTGAACACAAACACACACACACACACACACACACACACACACACACACACACGGGAGACAGAGAGAGAGAAATGAGAGAGATCTAAAATTACTATTTCACCAAAGTAATATCCAACAAATGAGCATAAAGCAGAGAGCTAGTAGAGAATCAAGAAAAACTACTGTTCCATGAATAAAAGTGGCTGGACTAAAATCTGCGTAAATAGAATCTTGACTGCTTCAAAAGTACATATGAGCACATCTAGTTCTGCAATTAAAGTATATTACCAATGAACGCAAGAATACCAGCAGAAATGACTCTGCAAGCATTTGAAAATGTTCTAAAAACCGATCACTGATTCTGTTTCAAGTCAAAACTGTTCATTGGTCATTATGATTTGAAAATTCAATGTTTAGTATTCTCTAATAAGGTAATTTTACATATTTACACTTTATAAGGGGACATTTTAACATAGAAGAAAAAAATATTCTCATTATTGAGTATTTTGGTTTGAATAAGAAATGTCCCCATGATTTTATGGCTTGAAACACTTGGTTTTCAGTGGCTGTCCCTGTTTGGGGAGGTTATGGAGCCTTTAGTATGTGGATCCTTGCTAGAGGAAGTACATCATGGGGGTCAAGGCTGGAAGTGTAAAGCCAGACTCTACTTGCCTTTCACTTTGTGTCCTGTGTGTTGATGATGATATTTTCTCCCAGCAACAATCAATACCTTCCCAGCCATTACAGATTTTCCGTCTTGAATTGCAGGCCAAAATAAACTGGTTATTCTAAAAGATGGTTTTGGTCATCACATTTT
Source organism: Onychomys torridus (assembly GCF_903995425.1). Classification (NCBI taxonomy): domain Eukaryota; kingdom Metazoa; phylum Chordata; class Mammalia; order Rodentia; family Cricetidae; genus Onychomys; species Onychomys torridus. Next base: position 56,474,102 of record NC_050457.1, on the reverse strand, counting down.
ATTACATTATCATCAACAACAACAATGACATCCAAAAAAACCTACTATATTACATACTTTCCTGATGTAAGAAAGTTACAAATTACAAATAGTTATTTGCAGTTTTTATTCTTTATACTAATTTAAAACTTATACAACAGAGTTTATAATCTTATTTAATAGTGATTTTTTTCATGACCTCAATTTTTTTTATTCATTTTACATACCTAACTCAGATCCCCTTTCTCTCACCCTGCCACCCCCCTCCAACCCCTACTTTTACCCCATCCCCCTGTCCCAGTCCTCATCCCCTCCTGCAAAAGGGTAAGTTCTTCCATTGGGGGGACAGTTAAGTCTGGTATATTCAGTTGAGGCAGGACCAAGCCCCTACCCAGTGTATCATGTGTGAGCAAGGTGTCCAAACACAGATAATGGGATCCAGAGAGCCAGTACATGCACCAGGCTAGATCCTGATCACACTGCCCAGGGTGCCTCAAAGAGACCCAGCTATACATCTCTCTTCCCATATGCAAAGTTTCTAGTCAGGTCCCATGCAGGTTCCACAGCTGTAGGTCTAATTTTCTCCTGAGTTCCTATGAGCTTGGTCCCGTTGTCTCTGTAAATTTCCGCATCGTGATCATGATTTTCCTTGCTAAAATAATCCCTATTCCCTCTCTTCGACTGGACTCCTGGAGCTCGGCCTGGTGTCGGTTGTGTTCACAAGGAGTCATGTGAGTATATGTGAATGTGAAGGTCAAAGAAAAACCTTAGGAATATTTTCTCATGTATCATTCACTTTTTTTGTTTGTTTTTGTTTGCTTTTGAGTCAGGCTTTTAAACTGTCCTGAAAGTTACCAAGTATGTTAAGCTGTCTGGCTACCTAGTTCATGTTGGATGTGTCTGCCTCACAGCTACTAGGATTACCTGGTGTTTGGTTGTCGATCTCTGAGTCTGCTTCCATCAGATATTGAATGAATGATATTTGATGACAGGGTATTCAACAACCTGATTACCAGGGTAGGAAATTCAAAGGAATTGATAATGATTTTATAAGAATGGTTGATCCTGGAATAGAGGAGGTACAGTGGAGGAACTGGGAGGTGAGGATGGATGGAAAACTGTGGTCAGGTTACAATATATATGAGAAGATTAAAAAATAAATAAAAGGAATAGTTTCATTGTAAAAAGTGTTAAATAATCTAATGTTTTAAAAGGTATTTCCAGAGCCACATATTTCACTTGACGTTATAACAGGCATTTTTAAGTAAAACACATCCAAAAGGTCAAATAAATGCATATGTATATAATTATTTTTAATTTCCTTTGTGAAAATTTAATTTAAGACTTAACATCCTTATTAGGAATTTACACAAGGCGGTGAAATTATAGATAAAGTAGAAGTAATTATTTTGTTTCAAAGAAGCCAAAACCTGAAATCCAGAAAACCAATGATATTATACTTTAGTCAAGGTCTGTGTCTGGGGTTTTAAGATATGAGAAGACTAAGGTTCAGTTCAAAGACTGTCATGCTCAGAGAAGGGATTTTCTTTTGGTTCTAATTGTGACTGAATGGTATGAATGTGGCTCAGTCATGTTGAGGAATTGAGAAATACCTGAATTAAATTTGCTGGTTCCAATACTATCCTCATCCCCAGACATACAATTTGAATATGGTTTCATTGAATATTTGGGATCACATAGCATAATATTGATATACTGAATTAATCATTACACATACTAAAGAAAAGGTTTCCATCATTTTGATAATCTTACACTAAAATGTTTTTCCATAATTATTTTAAAATGGGTTTTTCTTCAAAGATTTATATATTATATATTTTCTACATAAAGTAAGTTCATATGCTATTCATATTATAGACTTTCTGTAGATGTATCCTGCTTGTTAAATAAGAAACACAGAGCCAGTTGCAGAGTTAAAAACCACGAGGTCAGAGCCAAAGCAGAAAACCTTACCCTTCACTGCTTCTGTGGTTCCTCCTCTCCGCCAGAGACCTACTTCTGTGCGTCCTGTCTATTTAAAGACTTTCTGTTCTCCTCCCTCATTGGTTGTAACCCAGCCACATGACCTCCTCGTCACTGCCTGTTTGTACAGACCTCCAGGTCTTCTATGGTTGGTATTGAAATTAAAGGCTTGTGTCTGCCATGCTGGCTGTGTCCTTGAACACACAGAGATCCGCCTAGCTCTGCCTCCCAAGGGCTGGGATTAAGGGCGTGCCCCACTACTACTCGGCTTCTGCTCTGGCTTGCTCTGACCTCAAGGCAACTTTATTGACATACAAATAAAATCACATTTCAATACAAATAAAATATCACTATAACTTTCAATAGTAGAAAAGGTATAGATAGTAATTTTCACTATTAGGTTCAGCATTAAATACATTGTGATTGTTTGCTTAATAAAAAGTCTTAAAATGAGTCTTTATATTTTGAACAGCTGAAAATGAGTAGCTTATTATTTATAAGATGATTATGATAATATAGAATTCTTTTTAAAATAATGAATGTTCACATTTAAGTATGCATTTGTGCATTTCAATATTACTTCAAAAATGAAAAAGCACAAGTTAAGATATAGAAAGATTATTGTAAGATGAATTGCTAAACAGTCTTATTAATAAAAAGCCCAGAGCCAGATATTGGGGTTAAAAACTGAGAGATCAGGGAAGCAGAAAGAAGCCAACCACATTCTTACTGCTAGAAATCCTCAGCCAGAGACCTGCTTCCTGTGTACCCACGCCTATATATGCCTTTCTGTCCCTGCCGTCTTACTTCCTCTCTCCGCCCAGCTACATCACTTCTTGTCTAAATAGACCTCCAAATCTCCATGGTTAATGCTGGGATTAAAGGCATGTGCCACCACTCCTGGCTATGTTCACAGTGTGGCCTTGAACTCACAGAGATCTGGATGAATCTCTGCCTCCCAAATGCTAAGATTAAAGGCATATACTACCACTACCTGACCTCTATGTTTAATATAGTGTCTGGCTTTTCCCTCTGATCCTCTGATAAGCTTTATTGGGATGCACAAATAAAATATTACCACAGATAATTTATGTCAAATAAATATGATCTAAAACATTAAATAGAATAGATTTTTATTTCTAAGTGATATAAACTGCAAATACTACAAAAATATTTCTCTTGGTTAATTCAAATTTCAAAAATATCTAGAATATAATTAATTATATTGATGAGAATAAGGGTTTTCTTTCCTCATACAATCATTGAGTTACTATTTAAATGAACATACTAATATAAAAATTAATTTGATACCCAATTATTAAAATTGATGATCTACAAAGGAAACTTGGCATCAATTTTCAACCATTTATTGCTAGCAATTGTTAGCTCATAATCTGTAGGTATATTTAATGGTTTTTTAAAAAAGAAATTTGTCATGATATTCTATAAATGTTATTACCATCCATATAAGCATACACAAAATATATTCCTTTTGACATTTTATACTAGAGATTTATCTCATCGCAAAATCTTCACTGGCTTCTCTCATCATAATGAGTTTTCTAAATGTCTTCCTTAGGAAGAGATTTCCTGAACACAAGGCTGTCAGTGAATAATAGACGAGCCCTAAACACAGAGGCTGAAGCAGAAAACGTGCTCTGTAGAACCACTGGATGCTTGTGGAGTCATGGCTGGTTTGCAGAGTTTATATTCACTTCAGCACAAGCACACTTCTTGCCCTCAGTCACACACTGACTACAATATAGAAACCTCAGCTTGGATGACTGGTTCTGTTTAATGGTTGCTAACCAGCAGTAATTTAGCATGTGTAAGTTTATGAAAATCTGACAAGTCCAAATGTAGTGAAATTATGTAACACCTTCAGAGCTTAAGTCAGCATGTGGAATGTTGTTGTTCATGCTACATTCTCTTTGCCCCAACTTAGAAATTTATGTGAGACTGAATAGCAAGAAAAATAGAACTAAATACAGTTTTTCTAAAAGAAAAAGAAATCTGAAGATGTGGCTGTAGTTCAGACCATGGTAGGATACAGAGATGAGGACTGAGAAGTGGAACTCTACCTGTATCAATTTAACAGAAATTCTAGAACCTGTTATTGAGGTCTCTTTCCAGATTTTTATGTTCAGAATTTGAATAATTCTGCTTATTTTGATAATGGATTTATTGCTGTTAAATTATTTCTCAATGGAATATATTTTATATGATATTATTTTGGTTATAAAGTTAATTGATATGCTTAATATCTATATCTTTTATGATTATGATTATAGATAGCATAAGAAAGTCCTCATTTATATAGAAAATTTGAAATTACTACAATGTACTATATGATAGGTTTTAATTTAATATTTTATTTGTCTTTTGAGAATTTCATATATGCAAAAAATATATTTTGATCTCACATACTCCATGCTCTCTCATAGATGCTGCCATGTCCTCTAGTTAGGGCTGATATATGTGAATATATTTGTGTGTTGATATATGTGAATAGTGTGTTGATTTATGTGAATAGGCTAATATAGCACCACCCACTGGGTAGTGCTATATTAGCCCATGAGAGGAAAATATATAGACCATAAATGATTTGAAACAGTATGGGAAGCAGCATCTAATCATATGGAACACTTCAAATTCATTTTAATATGTTGCCCCATATTATTTTCAAACAGAAAAAAAAGGTGAAAACGAGATGTATGACTGGAAATAAGATGGTTAATAACTCAGTGCTTGATTTTTGTACTAATGTGTTCATCTCCAATGTATTAAGGACCTTTGGATTAATTACTGTTTTTATCTATATGGTAAATATTCCATGAAGGTCACTCTATATTGAACTTTTGTATTTAGAAGTCAAGTGCATATTAATGAATTATAGACATTGTCCTGGGGGGGGGACATAAGCAGTAGGTGAGAACAGTGGAATAAATATAATAGCAGGTATAATGGCAAAGGGGGGAATTGGAGGGAATGTTTAAGTGGAGTAGATCTGTATGATAGGAAAGAGAAGGGGAAGTTTGAGGGATAAACAACACTGAGGATGTTTGATTTAACAAAGCTTAATATGCTATAGGACTTATTCATGAAATCACTGCTGCTGTTAGTGCATGAGTTTAAATGTCCTTCAATGTCCCCCCCCCAAAAAAAAAATCACACTATCTCAGTTCTCCCTAATCACTGCCTCTTACAATGTCCAATATTTTCCATGAAAACAATCACTTGCATATATGTGCACTCAAGAGCTCCTGCACACACACACACACACACACACACACACACACACACACATGTATGCACAAACAGAGAACCACACAAATACTTACATATGAATTTAAGAGTTTAAGTGAAGTTACTTTACATGGATAATGATTATATCTTCAGAAGCTATAGCTTGCCAATTCAAAAGTCTAGTGCAAAAATAGAATTCCTTCCTTCAAGTTATTGGTCAAGGAGGTACCAGAAAATCTCATGAGATTTGAGATTACTCTTAGATATGCTCCAAAACTTGATGGAGCATAAGTTTTACATATAAGTATTACAGAAAGTATTACAATAAGTACTATAAAAAACATTGCACACTTGTTTACAAGGAATGGGGAAATTCACATATTAACTTATTTGAAGGTTTCTTCCCTGTTGCCTATCATCCATAGTACTAGAAGATGCTATGAAGTTTACTGAGGGAGAATATCATCACCAGTCTTATTCATATGTCAGTCATAAGAACCACAATAACTATCATCCTGGTGTTCATCAGTGGAATAGTGGCATATATGTTGTGGGACTAACAAATGTCTTTATGATTACATTTAAAGACCATTCAGCAGAAGGAAATTAATTCCATATACTTACTGTAAATCAGGCCAAGAACCTGTGACCAAGAGATCAATGAAATGGGAGAGAACCTAGTATTGTTTTACTAAATGGAAATCCTTTCAAATTGCCTTCTAAATGCACTTTGTATACCAATATATAAGTTCAGATTTCAGTCATGCTCTGGATTGGTTCAATGGATGGCTATTATTGCAAAATGCAGAGCATAAGTGTATGTTCCGTTCTAAATCATATATATCATATGCATTTCACACTCCTTCCCATCAAGGCTCAGAGAATAAGGGACTAAAAAGTTGTAAGATTCAGAGATAAGGGGGTGATATAGTATCTTCTGTACATAACAAAATTCTTCCACTAACATACTCACACAGTTCAGGTTGTTTGAATAAAACCTGTAAAATATCAAGCCAGTCAACTTTCCAGCATTAATGGGATGATAATATAAGGGATGCTAACATTATTTGAGTAGCTATTAAGAGTCAGTTTCCTTCATACAGAAATACTGTGACTGTATTGATAATCTCCCTTCTCTTATCTATATGTATGCTTAGGGATGTAATTCCATATTGCATTCAGTTTCTCAAAGTGTGTGTGTGTGGGGGGGGGGTCAATGTAATGTGGAAAGGATGGAAGGAAACAAGAGAGTCAGAAATGGAGACACAGAGTAAGTAATAGCTCATATAAGTTTATTACAATAATCTTTACAATGTTTCCAAAGATGTTATTGTGCTATATAATATCACAATTGTAAACAGAATTTCTATGTTCTTGACATTTGTTCCCAAAGCCAACATTCTAGTTCAACCTTAAGATGCTGTGTACTTCACATTCTTCATGCATTCTGCTTATCCAGGCAAGACCCAAATTATTATCCATTGAGTCACAGACTGTTAGGAATCTCCTTGTGATGTGCCTAAGTAAAGGTGCAAAGGCAAGTTCAGTTATTTTATCAGTGACTGCCATGAAGTAGTTCACCATCAGATACTGTAAAACACAAACACATAGTCTATAGATTTCTAAAATTGAGAGCTATTTCTGTCTCAGATTCTTCATCCACCCAGTTGTAATATGCTCCCATGGTATTTCCACTGGAATACCCTATTGGTTTCTTTTCTTTCTTTTGCCAGAAAGTTGTTTGTTTGTGTGTCATAAATTTTTATTATGATACAGTTATTATTATTAGGAATGTGCTTTTACCTTAACACAGTATGCTTGTCCTCTCAGACTCCAAAACTAGGTTCTAGAATTCTGGTCTATCCACTTGGAACTCACAGGGCTTGTGAAATCTTAAGGAATGTAAGATTTAAAGAAAGAGGGCATAAATACAAGTCCTTGGTACTACCTCTCTCCCTTTATGTAATGCTAATATTAGTATTTGAAAGCAAAATAGAAAAATAGAATAATTGTGTTTCTGAGGACTTGCTAACATTTTCAGTGTTTTGTTTTTGTTTTTTTTCATTCAAGTTCCTTACGTAGAACAAATGTGCATCAAGTATAAGATTTTTGGCTCCACAGACATAATATCCGTGACAATCTAATGTATCTTATGAGACAAAATCAATTTTAAATTTATCTAGTCTTTCAAGGGTAGAAAGGGCATCGCCATCCAAACATCAGACTCTGTCCTTTGCACCTAAGTTGAGGTTCTAGTCTGTTTGGTGTTTAGTTCTTGGCTTCAGAGGGTTTGTTGCTATTTTATTTCTTGGATTTTTTTTTCTTTTGCTTTTGTCAAACTTTGTATTTGCTCAATTTTTTTGTTTAGTTTATTGTTATTTCCAGTTTAATTATGTCAATTTATTCTATTTCAAAAATGTCACTTTACTAACACCCTCATTCTTCCTTTGTCTTATGATATATTTGAGATAAACTGGTAGAATCTCTTTCATATTAATATCAATATTATGCAACAGAAACTCCTTCTCCTATACCCATTATGCCCAAAGCATACATTCATGGAAAAAAAAAAAAAACAGTTAAAGACCACCTGGGAACCCTGGATCTATATACTTCTGGGGAAATTTATTCTATAAGTGATTAGAGTTAACAACATTTCAGCAATATCTTCTTCTTAATACAATCACAGAGAAATGACTTTTGAATGCCAGTGGAGGATAATCAAGAAGTACAATATGAAGTATTAAGTTTACATGCTACATAAAAATGACCTAGACTGAGTCAGAAATGGAATTGTTGGTATTACCATGTGTCCAAGGTATCTTCTGACCCATGATAATAGCTCAAGTTTAAACTGGCTCTTAAAATATAGCTGACCTATGGTGTATGGAAATCATAAGAATTTTAGTGTTTTGGAAATGACATTAGAAATCAAACATTCTGTTCCTTGGTTGAGACACAAAATCGTTTTAAATTTATCTGAAATTTTGATATAGATATTACAGATTTAAGTATTCATTATTAACTGGAAGCCATATAAAAATAGCAATTTGAGTATCAATGTAACAATTATTTTATATGTTCTAATATTTTTTGTGGTAAAACTTCCAATTCATGCTATCATTTAACTACAGATTAATTTCATCTAGAATTACACAATTTTTATGAAAATTGAAGATTTGTAGAATGCTTTAATTTTAGTATATTTCATGCCTTATTTATTTCAGCCTTATTTTTTACCACACACAACTTGTATGTTTACCATATTAAATTGTATTCAGTATTTTCAAGTTGTGATTTGCATAATTAAAGCCTTTTTGTTTCATAAATGAAACCTACTTATGATTGTTGATATATACATTACAATTTTCAAAGCTTTTGAAATATAATGATCATCAAAGACATGCTGAAATATTTTATATATTCATCTATATTACAAAGAAAAATGTATCATATTTAGTCCTTGCATAATTCTTGGAATCCACTGAGAAAGGTAAAACTGAATCCTAAAGGATTTCCTCTAATCTCCATATTCATAGTGGATCCACACTCACACATGTGTACACACACATACTACACACACTATTAATACTTTGAAATACAATGAAAAGAGTATTTAAGTTTGTATTTTTATGACATCATAAAAGATTCCAAAAAAATTATTAGAAGTCATCAATATGAAACTGGTTTTCAACATGTCTACTGACATCCAATTTAATTAGCACAATTTAATTCATTTCAACATGAAGAAGGGTAATAATTCTTAAGTTGCAAAAATATAAGTAGAAAGTTAATGAATAAAAGATAAGCGTTACAGTGTTTGTGTGTGTTGCATTTATGGGCTAATATGGAAAAATAAAATTTTCATTATGTGAGATTTTCCATTTTTTAAGATTGTTATCATCATATCCTATTATATTGTTTTGCAAGAGATTTTCTTGTTTGGCAACACAGCAAAATCACCACTTAGCCATAGAGCTTCTCTAGGCTGAGGATTGACAGTGGATATAAATACTTGACATTTTTCATCTGGAAAGCACCGAAGATGACACTTTTAGCTTTCAAAGTACTACTCCTTGTAGGTGCTCCAAACAAAACAAAAACAAAGAAAAAATAACTTTGAAAAAAATAGTATGGGTTACTTCTGGAATGAATGCAATTTTGCCTTTCTCTTCCATAGTAAAGCCACATGTGGGTTAACAGTTCTTAAAAGTAGAAGGTGACTAGATTTCTGCATGGCTATCTATGAATAAAGTACCCAGGAGGGTCATCCCACTACAGATAATTTGGGGGAGATTCACAAACAACCCCTTATTCTTTTAAGTCACTGAAGTTTCAGGGTATTACCATCAAGGCAGTATGTAATTTTTAGTATTTTTTAAATTTTGATTAAATCGAAAAGAATCAAGAGTTATCAAAGGTATTATTTTGGTTGAAATCTGTTCAGGAGAAAAATTATGGACTAATGAATTATTTTAATTAATTTTATTGATAAATGGATAATAGATTCCATGAAGGCATATAGTATAAAAACCCAGTCAATCTGTTTGTTTGCTTTTGTCAGATTGTTTTATAATGAGAAGAAATGAGCAGCTAAGGTGGTACATCTGTAATTCTAACATTCTTAGTTATTGTAAGTTCATGGTTATACTAGACAATGGAGTGACATGCTAATTTAAAACAAAACACCCCAAGAAACAAGAAAAAATAAATAAAAATGTTAGCTTTCTGGTAAAATTGAGATTTATTTCATATGAATGCTGCATGATCAGATAAAGATTTATGTCAATACGCAATATATTACCTCATGGTAATTATTATGAAGGTATTTTACAATTTTTTGAGAACTATTCATAAATTCATCATCAGAGACAAACTGGTTTATTATACAGAAACATTATTAATTTCTATGTGCTGCTGCTATCCTAATATAGAAAAAAATACAGTTGGTATGTTGGCAAATTAAACAACAATTGAATTACATGTTGTACTAATGTGTTTTTTTTTCCAGGAACAGACTGTGAGATAAAATTTGATTTGCATGATATTTTGAATATTCTATACACAACCTATGCCCTGTAAGGAAAAACAAAATATCCAAAAAAATAATTTTGTGTAGAGAATAGGTCTAGCCACAAATTTCACAAAAATTCAGGAACTTGAATTCAAAACTTGTACTTTTGTAGATGGAAAGACATTGCTTTTATATTGTACAACACATCTTTGAATTATCCAAGCTCAGAAATCTAGAAGAGTCATGGGAACCTATGTCATTTTCTTCTTTGCACAATATGTGAGGTAGTAAGAACATATTTGAGTGCATCATGAATGCTTTCCAACTTCCTATACATATTTCATCCATTAATGCATTAATAACATTTGTGTGTATGCCAAAATTAAACATAGAAAGCCAAGGATAAAAATTGTATTTTTAAATATTAAGTATTAGCAATTTGAAAATCTTTTAATTAATGTTATAAATTAGAACTTGTAGTGGAAAAGTGAGACATTGTAATTAGTTTGTTTTGTTTTCCATGGCATAACCCACTGAGGTCAATGCTGTTTTAATAAATGTTGAAATCAGGCAAAAGTCGCTTTATAGAAAAAGAGAACAATGAAGTGCATAAAATCATATTTAATGTGACTTTGGTAGTGTTTTGCATAAAGAAGCCTGAGGCTACTTCTGTCATTTATGTTTTTTTATTTTATTTATTTATTTCACTTTCTCATGTACAGTTATTCACAGGATGTATATCATCTGTTTGGCCATTGCCCTAATGCTCCTTTACCTCTGCCTTCAACAGTATGTCCCACAGGGATGTTGGTGAGGCATTTGAGTCTACAACCAAGTACTTGTGAATTACTATCATTTGAATTTTCAGTCAAAACTGGCATATTCGTCATTTTTCTAATCTTGCATTGAATTCCCTGCAAAAGCAATTTCAGTAATAAAGTGATTATTTTGGGTCACAGCCCGAGATTAGGAGTCAGTTAAGGCCTGTTTGACATTGTGACAGGAGATTAAGGTCACTTAGTTCAGCTCTTTTTCTTGTTTTCCTACAGCAAAGGGATACAGCCTACAAAATGTTGGTACTAATGCTTAGGGTATGTCTTCTCTCCTAACCTAACACAGAAACTCACAGACATGCTAAGATACTCGATTTCCATGAGGATTCTAAATGCTGTTAAGTTGATAATCAAGCTTAACCATAACAACTGTCTTGTTTAGGTGATTGCTTGACTGTAGATGAATTTCTGAGTTGTCTTATTAAATAAAAAAGATGGAGCCAAATATAGGGGTGAAAACCTTAGAGATCAGGGAAATAGTGAAAGCCATAAGCCAACCTTACCTCACCAACTCTGCAGTTTCCAAATGCGAGTTATTTCCTGTCTACCCAGGCCTTTAATTGCCTTGCTGTTCTGCCATCTGATTTCCTCTCTCCATCCAGCTACATCACTTCCTCTTCCTACACAGCTGTGTCACTTTCTGTCTTCCTGTACAGACCTCCAGACTAGTGTTGAAATTAAGGCATGTGCCACCACACTTGACTCTGTTTCCACTGTGGCCTTGAACACACAGAGATACTGAATGCTAAGAGACAGGATTAAGGGCATGTGCTACCACTGTCTGACTTCTTAGTTTACTTATAATGACTGGTCTTTTCTTCTGATCTCTAGGCAAGCTTTATTTATCAAAGTATAATTAAGATATCACCACATTTCAGCACAAATAAAATATCACCACACTTGAGATTTGAAAAACATACATGAGTTTATATGCAGTAAGTACATGCAGATGCCTTTAGAAAAATCAGGGTCTGGAAGCTGCAGATATAGGCAATTTTATGTATGCTCAGTACCAAAAGTGGATTCTTTTCTGGTGAATTAACCATCTTTAACTTCTGAGACAGCTCTCCAGCCACTGCTTTTATTTATATATCTATTGCTACAGTTATATTTATATGTCTCTCTCTCTATATATATATTTATATCTTGTATAGTATAAAGTATATATCATGCATTGAATATATTATATTGTGTAATTTTATATACATATGATACTATACATTTATGACATGTTTTGTGTATAATATGATACATAGATGTATATGTGAATATATATACATAGATAAATAGATGATAGATTTGCCTTTCATTACAACACAATAAATAATGAATTTTTTGAAGAACAAAAGTAAAATGTTATTAATATCTAAAATATTTAAAATCAACATGAAAAGTTAATTTTGACAAGTGTTTCAAAATACTCCAAACACTACAATGGTAAAAAAATATTCATTCATAAAGAATTTTTGCACTCACTGGTCACCAATATGAACCTTTGAGTTTCAGTCAATATCAAAAAAGAATATTTTGATAAATTATGTCTGTGACTGTACATGTATTGACATTTTTAGATGTCATTATTTCCTAACAAAATAGCTTAACAACTACATGAATAGAAATTGTATTGCATTGTACTGTGCCCTATAAATAATTTAGAGGCTATTTAAATTATATGTGATCTTGCTCCAAGTTTATATGAAATTACAATGCCATTTTAAACAAAATCATTTAATATCCATGAGCTTTGATATTCATGTGTTGGAAAGATGCCAATGACCAGCTGTGATGAAGGAAAATGGGATGTACATTGTTCTCACAAGCCAGGCTATCTACTTCATATTTTAAGATAACAGCTTACATTATCCAAGGCATATTTTGTGTAATCTTAGTCATAATAAAGATTTGTGTTTTACAAATTATTGGATTATTCTGTAGTTTATATAAAATTTCTATACTGACAAAATAATCAAAGAAATCAAATACAGAAAGAAAAATTAACAATGTGCTGGACAGTTCAATATCAGCTTGTTGGCAGCTACAATCAACTGAAAGTCTGGAGCCTCTTTGAGAAATGCCTCCATAAGACTAGCTGTAGATACGCCTGTAGGGCATTTTCTTAATTAGTGATTGATGTGGGAGGGCACTATTTACTTTGGGTAGGACTATCCCTAAGACTGTGGTACTAGATTCTTTAAGAAAGCAGGATAAGCAAGCTATGAGGAACAAGCATCCAAACTGCACTCCTCAGTGACCCCCTCATCAGGTCCTGCCTCCAAGTTCTTACACTGTTCTAACTTCCTTCAGTGATGAATAATGAATTGGAAGGGTGAGCCAGATAAACTCTGTGATCCCCAAGTTGATTTGGTCATGGTGTTTCATCACAGCAATGATAACCCAAATTAAGACACAGGACTTTGATCAGATAATAACCTTGATGGAGATAAAAAGAAATAATTAGAAGGCATGATTTGTGAAATTGTTTTTTTTTTAATTAATAAGTTGCCCTTTTTATTAAAAGAATCTGCTACAATTAAGATAAAATATAAGTTTCTCACAATCAACCGAAACATCGGATTATTGTGTCTAGAACTCTACCCACATACATTCTTGATTTTTAGCAGTTAAAAGACATTTGAGTGGATTGGAATAAGTAATAAATAGAAAATGAGTTAGTATATATATGTGTGTGTGTGTGTGTGTGTGTGTGTGTGTGTGTGTGTATGTATATATATATATATGTATATATGTATATATGTATATATGTATATATAGTTATACTGTATATATAGCATATAAAATGCAGTACCAAGAATTTTTATCCACACATTGTAAAATAAACATTAATTAGTTCAATAAGATTGTGACCTTAATTATGAAACCAAAAATTACTTCACTCTTGGAAGAAAGTAAGCAAAAAATGATGTGTCTGTGGCCTAAGGTTAATGAAGGGTATTTTTATTAAAATAATAATGGCATAGTACAAGAAAGTGTCACTTTTCCATTAAATGACATTAATACTGAGATTTTATTTTCTTTTGACAGACACTGTTTCCAGACAGAAAAAAAAAAATATTAGGAAAGATATGGATATGATATGATCAGATGAAAAGGTCAATTATTGGACCTACATTTAAAAAGGAACTACTTGAGACTCTTAATCTCAGGGTTGTGGGTTCGAGCCCCACGTTGGGCGCCAGATGTAATAGGAAACTTAAAAAGGTCTTATTAATGAAACCAAACCTGAGGCCAGTTATTGGGGTGAATGCTGGAAGATCAGAGAAGCAGAACAAGCCACAGCTATCTCACCTTGCTAGTTCCTCAGGTGATCCTGTTTCCTCAGGCTGGAAGCTTCTGAGTCCACATGAATCTCAGCTGAACTGTGTTGCTCCAAAGCTTAACTAACTACATGCTTTTTCCTCTTTAGTTCCTGGTCCTCACGCCTTATATACCTTTTTCTTTCTGCCCCCACTCCCTGGGATTAAAGGCGTGTGTCACCATGCTTAGTTGTTTCTAAAGTGGCCTTGAACTCAGAGATCTGGCTAGCTCTGCCTCCCAAGTGCTGGGATTAAAGGTGTGTACCACCACCACCCAACTTTTGTTATGGCTTACTCTTCCCATTTTCTAGCCACCATTTCTGGCTCTGTTCTAGTGGCTGTCTGTTCTCTGACCCCAGATATGTTTATTTCGGAGAACACACAATATTTCAGGGAACACAATACCCACCACAGAAAGATATTTTCATGTATTACATATAATAATGTAATTGTATTAGGAAACCATAGAAAAGGGTCTGGAAAGGCAGCTGAAATGTTTAGAACACTTAATAAGCAATCACAATTTTCTGAGCTTGAATCGCCAGGCACTAAGTAGAAGTCTAGTGTGATACCATATGTTTGTGTTTCTCACCATGGGGATAATTGCAAGGTAAATCACAGAAGTCAGTCTAATTGGAACAATGAGATCACAGTTTTGTGAGATACTTTATTCCAAAGATTAAGATTGGAAATGATAGGCCAGGTGACCCAATGTCTTTCTGTCTACAAAGCACATGTGCATTGTATGGCTATCTGCAATCAAATATATACTCACATTCATATACCACACTGTGACATACACACACACACACACACACACACACACACACACACACACACATACACACACACACACACACATACACAGACACACACACACATACATACACACATACACAGACACAGACACATACACACACACATGCTTTTCTTTCTAACTTTTCTTCTTTCATATAGTAATCCCAACCTCCGTTTTGAACTCCCTCCATTCCTTCCTGTCACAAACCTTCCCCATGCCAGATCCACTGCTTCTCTATTTCTCTTCAGAAAAAAGCAGGCCTCTCAGTGAGTGATATCAACTAACCACAGAAAAACAACATGATAAGACTAAGTGTAAACCCTCCTATCAGGGTGAGAAGCAACCCTGTTGGAGGAAAACATTCCCAAGAGCAGGGAAAATAGTCAGAGACAACACACTCCCACTATTAGGAGTCCCACAAGAACCCCCAACATAAACTACCACATCTCATATGCAGAGGACCTAGACAGAACCCTGCAGAATCTGTGGTTGGTGTCCTGTCTCTGTGAGCCCCTCTGGGTCCGGCTTAGTTGCTTCTGTCTGTTACAGTCCTTGTTCTCCTGGTGTCCAGGAATACTCTGACTCCTACAATCCTTCCTCCCCATCTTCTACTGAGTTTCCTGAGCAACAACCAATCTTTGACTGTGGATCTTCTCTGCAAGTCTTCCAATCATCTGCCTGAGGAGGCCTCTGATGATAATTGAGCTAGGCAAAGATTTTTAAGTATAATAGGCTATCATTAGGAATAATTTCATTTACTTTTTTTTTTTTTTCTGGGCCAGTTGGAACCAGAAGCTGGATTGCCTAGAGACATTACATGCACACACACATACATACAATTATATACAATTACAGTAATAATATATAGTGTCTATATAATATATATATATATATACATACATAAAATCACTTTTTAAAATGCCAACATAAATGCAAATGCACACACCCAATGTAATACAAATTACCTTCTCAATACTTATTAAGGAGAGTAACACAATTTTAAAAATAAGAACATTTAAACAGAAATTTAGAAAACCATTAAGATAAAATTCAACCATATGAAAAATACTGAATGTCATTAATCAACAGACATGCCAATGTAAACTACAATAAGATAAAATCTTGCACATATTATGCTCTTTAGAAAGAGTAGTACTCACATTTTCAAGGTTGCTTAGCATTCGTACCTTGAGGTTTCGTGAGAAAGTCTTCCTTCACATGGTGATATTTTACTGGATGAGCATATCTAAAAGAGCTGGCTTCAAATTTATTAATATTTGAGACATTATTGGTCTCAATATGACTATATTTACAATATATGCAATAATTCTATTCATGGGAAAATATGCAGAACTTGTAGAAGAACACTGCAGTACAGAAGTATTTTCAAGGACATCTTTGGAGATTAATTGTATGCTATCATACTGAGTTGTAGGACTTTTCAAACTCTTTCCTTACAATAATGGATTGGGATTTATCTTTAATGGGTTAATGACAAAATAGCTGATTAGTGTAAGGTTCTGTGATGAGGATCAATTAAAATATTTACCCCATTTACATAACCCAGAAGTCCTCCTTCCTGAAAAAATGCAAATGGAAGAATATGACCAGACAACCTTTGGCTGTGACTTCTGTTATTTAATATACATTTGCTGTGGAAAAGCTTGTCTTCAGAAAACGTATAGGCTGGTTTCTAAATTCTTTCTTAAATGTTGAAAGATGGCTTCCCTCAAATGTTACATTCTCTGAATGCCAAGGATCTTACTTTTTTTTTTTTCTATTTGTGTTTTGCTTTATGGTAGAAATACATTACTGCGTACTTCCCTTGTAGTTATAATGTCAACTCTTTATACAACAAAAGTATTCATAATTCTTTTTCCTCATTTCACAAATGCATATTACACATTTTTCTCTAGGAAATTATCATTTCCTCTTGATCATGCTGTGTCTCTCTGCCTTCCATAACATAGATAGAATGAGGTAATAGGCAACATTCTCACACCAGTGATAGTCAATGTACTCTTTACCCATTTTCTGTAATATTAACACCTTGTATATTTTGCAAGTGATAACCACAAAATTTGCATTGATGTGATCAATTAAGCTTTCTTCTGATTTCTTTAGTTTCACATGAATTCATCACACTATGTGAGTACATATTTCTATGAAATTAATCCATAGGTAGAATTCTAGGATATCTACCCTATTATTTTTATTATGGCTCCTATGTTGATGTTCCTGTGAGTATGCCTTGAATATCATTTACGCCTCCATACTCCTTGTATACTAATAAAATATAATATTCTATCTGCTGACACTGTGACAATAAAACATAGACAAAATAGCTAATAATTAGTATAGAACAAAAAGAGTGAATGACTCTCCTAAGGAAAATTTGACATTTTCAGTAGTTATAAAAAAATGCTTCAAATAGCACAAAAAGTAATAACTATACATACCTGAGAAAAATCCTGATTTGCTAATGGTGATGAAATAAATTAAGTCATTAATAAATGAATAAAATGGTAAATATATTACTGAATGAACATTAAGACAAGAAGTAGTCTGAAAAATATAATTTATAATGAGAATGAGAATTATGTAAATACTTGTTTACTTTCTTTAAACTCCATGATTAATAAATATTTTTAAGTCACATATCTAACAAAATCATTCATATTCATGTATCTTTGACTTACTCAATTGTTCAGAGCCTGGACTTTAAATATCCATGCTTGTTTCATAAGACTTGGTCTCTATCTTGACCTTCTTGACAATTTTTAAACATATTTTTGATTATGAGTCACCTATATTACATAGAGCATATGTGTGAATACAGTTAAATCATCATGCATATTACTTTTACAAATGATGTTCCTGAAACACCCAAATTTAATATTCTAGAGAATCCATAATACAGAAGTAGTAAGTATAACTATAAAAGGATAGAAGATAAACGTGTCATTAGAACTTAGATGTTTCTCATTTTATAGCTTGGAAAAAGCATGTTTTGAATGTTAAAAAACATTCCGTGATGAGCCCCTCAATAGCAGGAACAAGCATCTTAAGTTGCAAAATGCTGCAAATTCTAAACCTGTATTTCTGTTTAGCCAACTTATCAAGCAGGAGGGAAAGAAAAAAAAAAGCAACTCATAATTTCCTTCCTCTCCAAATTGGTCCCATAAGTAATTCAAACACATAGATTAAGTAGTATACACTATGTCAATAAATTAAAGAATGAACAAATGAACAAGCCTATTGCTTTGTGTTGTCTTTCCACTTTATAAAATCAAATGTATATGTGTGTATTTCTATAAAATACAATTTGTTGATTTTTTCTGTAATTTTAGAGAGCTATATTATGTGCACTAGACATGAAATATATAATAGAAATAAGGAATTGTATAAATTACACTAATGACTTAAAATTTTAGTTTGTTTTTTCCTAGGAAAAAATTAAAAAGAATTGGGAAGCAATGCCATGATGAGTACAATCATAAAGAAGCAGAAGCAATTATTAGAAAATACGTTTAATAGCAATAATAACACTACAAATCAATGCTAAAATAAATAAAATCTAATGAAATAAAAATATAAGCTATGCTCATGTCAGATTTCTTAATTTATTTAAAATATTAAATTTCCCATTTTTTCTCTAGAATTGACTACCCTGTCTAGAATGCCAACATCTGTTTGATAATTTTATAATTTACATTAATAAACAGTGGTTTAGATTAGGTAACTTTTTTTAAAGAAAAATATTCCTCTAAATGGTAATTTTAAAGTTTAATATAAGTAAATAAATAAATATAGTGTGATTTTGGAATGGAATTATATAAAGATTAATGGGACAAGAAAGAAAATTTAAATTATCCATTCATATGCTGTTAATTTGTTTTGTTGTTGATGCCATGGCAAATTATTGGAAAAATAACATTTTATTATTAGAGAAAGTTAATATTTGAAGTTTTCTTGATGGATTTATAATAGAAATATATCTCTACTCTAATTTTAATCATATAATGTAATTGGAATTGATAAATAATTATAAACACACACTAAAGTTATAAAGCTCTTTGGAGGAATCCTGGGAGAATATAAAATCTACAGTTGGTAAAATATATATCTATTTAATACATTTGCATGTATTTTATATATATTTAGTATATATATATATATATACATATATATATATAATATACATATAAATATAATACTCAAAACACACACAGTGGTACAAAGAAAGAAAAAGAAAATGACATAGTGTGCTCATTGCAATTGAAACTTCTCATGACAAGGCACTGGTTGAATTACTGAAGGTTAATTTACAGAACAGAAGAACATATTTGAAAAGGAATTGCATGAGAGAATTACTATAACATTTAGTAATTAACAAAAAGCCAAACACTTGGCTCTTGAAAACATAAGCATAATTTATCAGAGTGTGTGTGTTCACAATGAATTAAAACAGATCCATGCAAGATTGGTCACCATTTTTATTCTTTTTAAAATTTTTATTATTAAGAAAATTTCTATTCATTTTACATACCAACCCAGATATCTTTCTTCTCCCTCGACTCGGCCCCCAGGCTTCCTCTCCAACCCACCTCCCATCTCCCACCTCCTCCAAGGCACAGTCTCCCATTGGGAGTCAGCATAAAAGCAAGAATGGAGCAAGTCCAGCTGGCATTCAACTGTATGTATTCCCAGCATCTAGGATGCAGAAGCAGGAGGACACTAAGTTAAGACAGCCTGGGCAATGCACAGAAAATTTATGGTCAGTCTAGACCATATGGAGAGACCTCCATCTCAGAATAAAAATGCATGTACAATAACTAACTACATCCTGTGCTAGTAAGACAATTAATTTCCCCCAATTCCAACATATGCTTGTGGGCTCACAAAATGTAGGTAGATCTCTTTAGCAGGTTTTTGTTTGTTTGTAATAAGCCATATTGGTATGTGTCAAACTTTAAAAATATTTGAATCATAATTTAAAAATAATTATGTAATCCAAACTATACTGATTATTCTTTAAAAAGGCAATCATGTATCAGGAAAATAAAGGTTACATTGTATTTAATTCTGTCTTTTAGTCTAAATAATAATCCTTTATTAGAGCCAGGAACTGAGCATAGGCCTTTGCCAGAAAGAACTCTGGACACCAAAACTCAGGGCTACAACACTCACAAAAGCAAAAATTGCAATACCCACAATGGCATCATTGTCAGGGGAACTTTGTAGCATTTGGTTTGGTTATACATGCAGAAGATAACTATATTTGTGCCACAGTCAGGGGCATGGAAAGTCAAGGAGTACCTGACTTTTCAGGATGTTAAGATAAAAAAGACCCTGATCAAATATAAAACGGAGTTATGGTATGATCAGAAGAAGATGGCATGAGTCATTTCACAGCCATATTGGAATGCAGGCATCCAGTCTGTGAGAGTGCTTCTCCACGTTTTCACGGCTGTCAGTTCTTTACTTGCTCTGCTCCAGTGTGTATACTCTAGCAGGCCATATCAAGTTAGTATAGGATTGCATGCACATGATTAGAAAATAATGCTGGATACTCAGGTGAGGATCCAAAGGCCCTCCCCATACCATGTGTCCACGAGTGGATGTCAAATGTCAACAAGCCCACATGGGTGATTCATGCCCAACTTCTACAGTAGGACTTCACAATGATGATCTCTCCACCCCACTTCATTCCTAACAGGCTCAGAACACAAGTAGACATCATCAAACACCTCCAACACATTTGTTCATTATGGCCCTTTCCACAGAGAAAGAGACACAAAGTTGACCATGAAGTCAAGAAGGATAATATGAGGCTCCAGGCTTGTAGCCATGTGGGTGTGTGCCCTCCATCTGACACCTATGGGTGATGCTGGGCAAGTAGAGTCAGTCATTTTGCTTTGTTGTTTTTATTTTATTATGTGTGTTTTTATTTTTTAAATAATATTTAGATTAAAATATATGTTGATTGTATTCTTCCTGTCCCCCAAGTTTTTACACATACTTTCCCACTTTCTAGCCACCCAAATTTCAATGATCTTTTTAAAAACAAATACCAAATACAATAAAATCCATCAAAGCCAAGAAAACAAACTAAATCCAACTCCTCAAAGAAAAACTATCACCACCAAACTGTAACCAAATAAAATCACCTGCCTCTACTGAATGTACCAGGCTTTGCTGACCTCCAATGGGAAACCTTGCTTGGAGGAATGGGGGGTGGTTTGGTGGAGAAGACTGGTGGAGGGTGTGAGGAAGGAGGAGAGGGTGATCTATGGTTGGTATGTAAAATGAATAGAAAATTTCTTAATAATATATATATTTTTAAATCACACAACAAAACTGAGGAGTCCATTATATGTTGGATTCTACTAGTGAAAACTGATTTTCTTTTTCCCAAATGACGATTGTGCAGTTGACAATTCAATTCTTAGTGTTTACACTAGTGGCTAGATTTTCATTCATTCATTTATTGATTCATTTAGGAATATGACAAAATTGAAATATAATATGATGAAACTAAAACTGTATTATCAACATTGGATAAGACAAACCAACATAAGGAAAAGAGCCCAAGAGAAGGCCCAAGAATTAGAGACCAACTTGTTCACATATTTAGGAATCCCATTAAACAAACAAACAAACAAACAAACAAAACAAACAAACAAACAAAAAACCACTAGACTGAAAGCTACATTATGTACACAGAGCATCTGGGGCAGACCTGTGCAGTGCAGGACATGTTTGTGCTGATTCAGACTCTGGGATTTCATATAAACTTTGTGCATACTCACTTAGAGGACCTTGTTTCCTTGGCATTCTCCATCTATTCTAGTTCTTGTTCTCTTCCTCCCTCCACTTCTAAGAGGTACCCTGAGCGTTGAGGGGAGGAATTGATGGAGGTATTCCATTAAAACCTGTGTGTTCCAAGATCTCTGTCTCTCTCTGTCTCCATCTCTCTCTATCTGTGTCTCTGTCTCTCTCTCTCTCCCTGGATAATGTCTGTGCTATGGATATCAATTGCTCTGTATGCTGTGAATGTATTGCTCTGATTTGGTTGATAAATAAAATGCTGATTGGCCAGTTGTCAGGCAGGAAGTATAGTATAGGCAGGACAAGCAGAGAGGAGAATTCTGGGAACAGGAGGGCTGAGTCAGGAGATACTGCCATCTGCCACCATGAGAAGCAAGGTGTGAAGGCAGAACTGGAAAAAGGTACCAAGCCAAGTGGCTAAATATAAATAAGAATTATGGGTTAATTTAAGTGTAAGTGCTAGTCAGTAACAAGCCTGAGCTAATGGCCACACAGTTTGTAAATAACATGAGCCTCTGTATCTGTAATTGGGTCCAAATGGCTTCAGGACTAGCGGGTAAGAGAGATTTGTCCTGACCACCAGCAAGCTGGGACACAAAAAAATCTTCAGCTACATGTCTGTCTATACTAATATGGCTCTCTATATTTGTTCCCATCTGCTGAGGAAGGAAGCTTCTCTGATGATAGCTGAAGAAGTCACTAATCTATGAGTATAGCAGAATATCCTTAGTTATCTTATCACTGCATTTAAAAACATTTAAGCAAGTATTATTTGGTTTTACCCTAGGTCCCTGTGCTAGCTAGTTTCATGTTCTTGGTCACCTAAGCAATGTGGGGTATGAGTTCCATATCTTGGCATGGACCTTAAGTCAAGTCAGATACCAGTTGGTATGTCCCACAAGTTTTGTGCCACCATTGCCCTCACATGTATTTCATGTTGTGCACGACTGTAGACAGAGCTTTGTGCCTGGCTTGCTACTTATATTTATCTTTTGATAGTATGCAGAACAAAATAATAGTCTTGATTAATTTAGATTCATTTGTAATCTTTTATTCAGACAAATTTCTACAACATCCAAACACAGTACCTTCTATTATCATGAAATCTAGCCACTAGTGATGAAGGTTTCAAGTTACTTATCCATGCTTTTTGACTCATTCAACTTCATTGTTAATGTTTTTTCTGCAGTACTATGAATACTATAGGAGAAACACATTGCTTTGTTTTCAGATACCAGACAACACACACACACATATTCATACACATTTTGTTCACATGCATGTACACGTGTGTGTGTGTGTGTGTGTGTGTGTGTGTGTGTGTGTGTATGTGTATGCACAGTATTAAATCAAACATATCAACATTGGGAGAAATGGCAACTATTCCAGAAATTATTTACTAACAAACAAAATATATCTTAACAGCAACAGCTACATCCTAATTTCTTTTGAATATGTTTTCTTAGCTAGGAATTTTAAGTACTAAATAATACCTGCAAACAATGCCAAGCAATACTATACACATGAACTATAGTTAAAATCTTGTCAAGTTAATAAGATGTGACAGGAGCATATTACACTGCTAGATACAGTTTCATCATTTATTACATGATTTAATTTCTTTGTGATCTGTGGAGATAAGCTGAAATACTTAGCAACAGTTTTTCTTTTTTAAATATCTTCTCCTCAGAAATGGATCAAAGAATATAGACATTTAGTTCATTATTCCTGGCATCCAAAACATTTCAGAATATTTGAACAACTGAATCAGTTTTACATTCCCTGCAGTATTTTATCTATGCAAATTAGCACTTCATATGCTTAGATAAACATAACTTCTAACAAATAAATACATAAATATCCTTTTAGTCATGAAAGATATAACACATCATTGAAAAGTACATGGAACAAATGCTTTAATATGTAATCATTTTCTACAAAAGTGTAGTTAATATTCTGCCAATATGTCTTCATTCATATTCATAATTCAGCATTACACGTCTGTTCAAGGACCACTCTGTCACTGTAGTGGTATGATTGCTCAGGTCTTTTCTGGTTTCTTCCATTTCATTTGGTGTTTTATAATGGAGCATGTATTTAAATTACATTTATATTAATTTCTAGTGCTCATTAAGTGTATCCCAGAAAATGATATGACCAACTTTATATATATGCAGAGAGAGAGAGAGAGAGAGAGAGAGAGAGAGAGAGAGAGAGAGAGAGAGAAAGAGAGAGAGAGTATGTTTTCAGGAAATGTATTTTTTTGGATTGCACCTTACTATACTTACTTTTGGTCTTTCAGACTATGTCACTATCCCCTTCAATTAATGGAAGATACACTCCTCAACATGTTTAAAGACTTTGCAATATATTCAGTGTAATTGGAAAATACTGGCTTGAGTGTGGCTAGAATACACTACCATGCCTCCCCACTCATAAAATTTATTATCGGATCAATTTCTTTCTCCATTCATATACATATTAGATATAACAATACAATTTCCTGTTTAAATAATACAAGTTGTTTTTAGTTTTATTCATTATTGGGCTTATTTCCTTTAAAATATTGCTTTTTTATGCTATAAGACACATAAGACTATTCTCAGGAGTTTCAGACATGCATGCAGATTTGATAACTTTATCTCCTCTCCAAAAAGCAAGGGAATATCATGAGGAAGGAAACTGTATAGTAACTTAAAACATCAAAATGAATTCTGTATGTCTAGGTTTCTCATAAAACTTGTGGAGATATCCATAATATTACAGACAGATAATTCTTTCCTGCATAAACAAAAGCAATATTATGTAAATACAGAATTATTTCATTTTCTTAGTGCCTCAATTGTCATGAGGGAGTATGATATTTTCTAGTTCTCTTAAGCAAATACCTTATCTTCAAGCCTAAAAAAGTGCCATACTTTCCTCATACAGCACTCATATTCCTCTTTTAAAAATTTATGCTTATCAAGTTATTATGAATTATAGGCATCATCATATCCTCAACCTCTCATATGTGATCATAAATGACTTTCAGCCTTTGTTGTCTAGAATATAGCAATAACTTCAAATAATGAGTTATCAGGCTAAGAATGTATTTATAATGTGATTAGACTTAATTTTAGCATAAGATTCAATTTTGGATAATTTAGACCTCATGGAGAGGTGATTAAATAAAAGATATCCAACCTTTCTGTCTATTATCTCTCCTCAGGTACTTAGGATTTCAACAGACCTATTAGCCCCTATTTGGCTTATTAATCTGGCTGGTCTCAGTAGTGTGTCAAAAAACATCCAAAGTAACTAACACTTTATTAATTACTTGAGATGACCCAAATGCTATCTACTTAGATGATCTCAACTAGAAATGTCTTATCATTAGAGATTCCACAACAAACAGTGAGTATAAGGATCCACCATGAAAATGCTAGTGGGGCACATCCTTGGGCAGCTAAACCTCAGCTAATATTTAGTTCGTATACTCATAAATTTGAATCCTGATATCTTTTCTCAGCAGTCTCTCATCTGCAGTGACAATTTGCTATATTGTGTATGTACAACCCTAAACTGAATTGAGTCGTTTCTTTTCCCATTGTGTCGTTGACAAAATACTACAAAGATTAAATAAATGAACTAGGTTCTTTTATTAATTTCAGTTCTCTGTCATAAATTTATTCTGACTTTTGAGTTGTAATTGTTTCTTTGACTATTACATGATATAATTCCAATCACATTTAATTCAGTAGCAAGAATCAGTATGAATAATGCTTAAACTACTGCATTTTCTTCCCATTAGAGCACCTTCATTTCGCCTTCTAACAATATATTGGGCTTTCCATTATTTTTAGAGTTGTTTGCATCAAGCATTTCAAAACAGCATATGCAGTGGCAGAAATATGATATAATGAACTGAAAAAGAGTTGAGAAATTTGGGGTATTCTTTCAGAACATTGACTTTAGAAATAAAGCATTAAGAAGCCACACATATATAAGGAGGTATTGTTTATTACACTTGTTTTGGTTCCATGCCATAATACATATCAAATAAGGAAATATGAAGGATTGAGAAATCCTTGAGTCATCTTAATGATCTTAATATTGACTTCAAGCAGGTAGGCCTAACACTCTTGTCACAAAATGAATATCTATGAGTAAACAGATGATTAGCCCCACTTGAAATACTGATTATTACAGTAAATTTATGAAAAAGAGTGCCACTCTATAAAATAATATGTTCAAATATACTTAGTATGTACTATGAAAAAGTTTTCCCACAGGGAATGTTAAATAGACCAACCCTGTGCCAATACTTTGTATGACAGGCATTGGACATAATATGCAAACAATTTCCTCATTCTACAGTTTACCATTACATGGATGACATTTTACTAGCTAATTCAAATGCAGATACTTTAGAAAGAAAGTTTGCTGGCGGTGGTGGTGCGTGCCTTTAATCCCAGCACTTGGGAGGCAGAGGCAGGCAGATCTCTGTGAGTTCAAGGCCAGCCTGGTCTACAGAGTGAGTTCCAGGAAAGGCACAAAGCTACACTGAGAAACCCTGTCTCAAAAAACCCCAAGGGAAAAAAAAAATGTTTGAAAAAGTAAGGAAAATTTTGCCTTTGAGGATTACAAATTGCTCCTAAAAAGATACAGAGGAGATTCTTTTAATTATTTAGGATATAAAATAGGTCTACAAAAAGTTAGACCCCAAACGGTGCAAATTAGGAGAGATCAGTTATGGACTCTTAATGGCTTTCAAAGATTATTAGGAGACAATTTGAAACTACAGGCCACTATTGGGGTAAAAAGTGATGAACTGAATAATTTGTTCAAAACCGTAGAGAGTGACAAGGACTTAAATAGTCCAAGAGAATTATCAGCTGAAGCTGAGAGAGAATTGGCTTTGGAGGAAATGAAATTACAGGATGCACATGTGGATCATTTGGGTGCAAAGCATCATTTTTTTGTTATTATTTTACTCTCTAAGCATTCCCCTACAGGGATTTTAATGCTGAGGGAAGATAGTATATTGGAATGGATATTTCTACCAAATAAACAAAGTGAAAAATTAGAAACTTATGTGGAAAAGATCTCTAAGTTGATTTTAAAAGGAAAATTGAGACTTTATCACTTAGAAGAAATGGACCAAGCCAAGCAGAAATTGTAGTACTTTTAACTAATGATGAAATTGACAAATTATGGATAGAAAATAAACCTTAGCAAAAACCTTGTAGTAACTTTTTCGGGGAGATTAACAAAAAATATTCCAAAAGCAATAGAATTAAACATAGAGAACTAATTGGATCCTGTCTCAAACTGTATGAAATATGCCAATATCTGGAGCTGTTACATTTTATACTGATGCTAATAAAAACGGAAAGGCATGTTACATATCAAAAAATTGAAATAAAGTGGTTCATAGTCCTTATAATTCTGTCTAAAAATCAGAATCATATGATATTCTGATGGTATTAATGGTTTTTTTGGAAACTCTCAACACAGTTAAT
Organism: Onychomys torridus; assembly: GCF_903995425.1. Taxonomy (NCBI): domain Eukaryota; kingdom Metazoa; phylum Chordata; class Mammalia; order Rodentia; family Cricetidae; genus Onychomys; species Onychomys torridus. Next base: position 56,446,599 of record NC_050457.1, on the reverse strand, counting down.
GACTCTCAAAATGCAGAAAGACTAGTTTTACATATAGAAATTGCCAAATTTAACCATAATGAATCAGAATTAACTTTGTTATTTGTTCACTTACAAGAAATAATCAGGAATAGGAATCATCCTTTATATATAACTCATAGTATATCCCATATGGGGCGGCCAGGAGCTCTAACAAAAGGCAATGAGGAGATTGATCAGTTATTGATAGGAAATGTGCTGGAGGCCTCAGAATTTCAGAAAAAAAATCCTGGCCATAGTAAGGGTTTAAAAAGGGATTTTTAAAATCTCCTCACTTGTAAGTTTCCCTACAAAATAAACTTCCCTTTTAATTACAAAAAATAAAAAATAAAATAAAATAAAAAGGGATATATCCATAACCAGGCAACAAGCTAAGAAAATGTCCTACTTGTTCTTTATATAATCAAACTCCATTACCAGTAGATATAACCCAAAGAGTACTCAGGGGAATGAAATCTGGCAGACGGATGTGTTTTATTTTGCAGAATTTGGAAAATTGAAATGTGTACACCACAGCATTGATACCTATTCAGAATTTCATTGGGCAACTGCTCTGAGTTCTGAAAAGGCTGATTCTATAACCACACATTTGGTAGAAGTTATGACCATCATTGGTAAACCTGTACAAATTAAAAATGACAATGTTCCAGCATATGTCTCTGGCAAAATGAAACTTTTTTTTTGGTATACCACAAATCCTACAGGCCAAGCAGGCAGAGAAAGAACAAATAACTCTAAATAAAAGATATGCTAAATAAACAGAAAAGGGTAACAAAGACCCCCCAAAATAGATTCCATCATGCTTTATTAAGTTTGAATTTTCTCAGTGCTAATGAGAAAAGAATGACAGCTGCAGAGAGACACTGGATAATAGAAAAGAGAAACTACAAATTTAAGTTAGCCTGTATACTTTAAAGATGTGCTGACCTTAGAAGGAAACCAGGATATGTGTTACATTGGAGACAAGGTTTTGCTTTTGTTTTCACATTAGAAGAAAAGCTATGGATACCATAAATATTGATAAAGGTCTGATTTGAACAAGAGAGACATCTTAATTAGAAGAGATGATAGTTCATCAACCAGTATGACCATTCAATTTAAACTAATTTATACCATTGACAAATAATTTTCATTTGATCAGCTGTAGCTTGCCATAAGAGAATCTTTCCAAAGTTAGGGTTGAGGAAGGTTTTTTTTTTTTTTTCTTTATTATTATGTGCTTTAAATTTTATACATCAGCCATAGGTTCCCCATTCTCCCCCCTGCCACCCCCACCCCCACCTTCCCCCCAGCCCCTCCCCTCCATTCCCATATCCTCCAGGATCAAGGCACCCCTAGGGATCCATTTAAACCTGGTGGATTCAGTACAGGCAGGTCCTGTCACCTCCTTCCAGACTGAGCAAAGTGTGCCTGTGTAAGCTCAAGGATTCAAACAGCCAGCTCATGCACTAAGGACAGATCCTGGTCCCACAGACTGGGTGCCTCCCAAGCAGATCAAGCTATTCAATTGTCTCACTTATCCAGAGGGCCTGATCCAGCTGGGGGCTCCACAGCCTTTGGTTCACAATTCATGTGCTTCCATTCATTTGGCTATTTGTCCCTGTGCTTTTTGCAATCTTAGATTCAACAATTCACACTCTTGCAGACCCTCCTCTTAGTCGACAGTTGGACACCTGGAGGTCCACCTGGGGCCTGGCTGAGGATCTCTGCATCCACTTCCATCAGTTATTGGACGAGAGTTCCAGCACAACAGTTAGGGTGTTTAGCCATCTGATCACTGGACTAGGTCAGATCAGGCTTTCTCTCTACCATTGCCAGCAGTACAGAGAATGTATCATTGTGGATTTTTGGGGACCTCTCCAGCACTCTGCCTATTCCTGTTCTCATGTGGTCTTCATTTTTCATGGTCTGTTATTTCTCATTCTCCCTTTCTGTTCTTGATCCAGCAGTGGTCTCCTGCTCCCCTAAGCTTTCTTTCCCTCAAATCTTGCCCTTCATTACTCCCACTGTCGTCCAGGTTGTTCATGTAGATCTCATCCATTTCTCTATCATTGGGTGATCCCTGGGTCTTTCCTAGTGTCCCATTTTCTATGTAGCCTCCCTGGAGTTGTGTAGCAGTCTAGTCATCTTTGTTTTACATCTAGTATCCTCCTATGAGTGAGTACATACTGTGTTTGTCCTTCTGAGTCTGGGTTACCTCACTCAGGATGATATTTTCTAGATCCATCCATTTCCCTCAAACCAAGACAAAGTGACAGCATACAGAATGGGAAAAGGTCTTCACCAACCCCACATCTGACAGAGGGCTGATATCCAGAATAGATAAAGAACTCAAAAAATTAGACATCAAAATGCCTAACAGCCCAATTAAGAAATGGACTATAGAACTAAACAGAGAATTCTCCACAGAGGAAGTTCAAATGGCTGAAAGACATTTAAGGAATTGCTCAACATCCCTAATTATCCAGGAAATGCAAATCAAAACGTCTCTGAGATACCACCTTACACCTGTCAGAATGGCTAAGATCAAAAGCACAGAAGACAGCTTATGCTGGAGAGGATGTGGAGCAAGGGGAACTCTCCTCCACTGCTGGTGGGAATGCAAGCTTGTATAGCCACTTTGGAAATCAATATGGTGCTTCCATAGAAAATTGGGAATCCATCTCCCCCAAGACCCAGCTATAGCACTCTTGGGCATATACCCAAGGAATGCTCAATCATACCACAAGGGCATTTGCTCAGCTATGTTCGTATCAGCTTTGTTTGTAATTGCCAGAACCTGGAAACAACCTAGATACCCTTCAACTGAAAAATGGATAAAGAAAATATGGTACATATACACAATGGAGTACTACTCAGCAGAGAAAAACAATGACATCATGAGGAAAGTTTGTGTTTGTTGGTTTGTTTTGTTTTGTTTTGTTTGTTTGTTTTTTCTTTCAGGAGAATGAATTCTAAGGACTCTGAAGAACACAGGACAAATGAGACATCTGAAGAAAAAAAGTCCCAAGAAAAAAAAGTAAGGTGGCTTATTGGTATATCATATATCTAACAGGTTAAAATTATGTAAGTCTTCCTAAATGTTTCTTTTAGCGGTTCTCTACAGACACATAACACAAATGGTCTTTATATAGCCCCAATTCAATTAAAAATTAAATCTGGCTTTGGAGTTGGAGTGTGGCTCTTCCCTTTTTCTAATCCCAAGCATGCTTGTTAAAGAAAATGCAAAATCTCTGTATAATGTCATAAGTGCCACCTGATATGGGACAGAAGAAAAACCAAAATTAATGGACTATTCTATTGCTATTAATCTCATGATCCTTTTCTTTTATTTTGACTCCTTAAAACTAATCTTAAGGTATGAATTTTATATCTAAATTTTATATATATAAACTTTGGTCATGATACTAATGGTCATAAAGAATATTAATTAATTCTAGAAAAAAGTGCTTCATGCAGCTTCCTGTCCTCGATTTCTGATTTCTCTGTCAGTTTTCTGGAGGAAACCATGACCATACCTAACAGCAACTTTGAAGTCTCCAAAACGATGATGAGACACCACAATGATGATTTCATGAGGACTGTGATGATGCCACGAAGCTGATGAACACTTCCCAAAGATCAGCTTTGGAGTACAAACTACCCAGGACAATATTGAGATGTCTAGCTGAGCCTCCCAGACTACTCCAATAAAGACTTAACCATAATCCTAAATTTTCTTTATCTCCCCATAAGATTACCAGTGATCCAAATCATCAAGAAGTAGCCTAGAAAAGCATGCCACCATTTCCCCAAAATGGATTATAAATGTTTTTCTTTGTTTAGGGGTTGGTTAAAAATTGCTATTGCTCATAGTCCATCTCTTTCTAAAAGAAGAAGGGGGAATATGATATAGAAATGTATTATATACAAATGATAGGATAAAAGTTAAATTATTGAATTTACTTTTAAAAAGCAACTATTAGTTTTAAATATTTTGCATTGGATTAGATTTTCGTATATTGCATACAAATTTTTTATATTGATAAAATTTTTGTATATTTATAAAAAATTGAGATTATTTTTGTTAGAACATAGTTCAAGGTATTGTATCTATGTAACTCCTTTAACAATGTAATGCACATTGCTAATCTTGAAAGTTATTATTACCACCTAATTATGATATAAATAAATATAGGTTAGTAGTTTGTCACTTATTGCAATAAAATTTGCAATCAGGTTAGGTATATTTTCAAGGTCAAAGAGAGATATATTTTAGATAGACAGGGCATCTTCAAACACTTCAGAGATCTACAGAATAAGGTGTTTGAGATGTTTTAATAACATAGATTTTTTTTTTATGACTATGAGACATGTCTTCTCCTGGCAGCACCAATCTACTTCAGAGAAGATGATGGGCATTAAAAACAACAACAACAACAAAACTCTCTATATTGAGTTCACTTCATTTGTGGCAAAAGTTAACCACTTGCCAGGAAATTGCCCTTGCCTCAATTGCTGACAGTATGCTATCCAAAAAGACAAGCAGAACATAAAAGAAAGGACTGCTGAACTTTGCCAAGACAAGGAAGGAAGGCTCTTTAGAAAATCCTGCTTCACAGATAAATCTATCAAATATGCTAGATCTGTAGCCTGAAGATGGATTCCCCAGTGTTGCAGAGGAACCTTGGCTGACTGTCCAGGCAGTCAGCTGTTTCTGTCATTTCTCACATTTTTTTTTGGAAGTTGATGTTTGCATGTCCTGCTAACTTAGGTAATATTACTTCTTTCTTGGGTCTCTGAGGGAGTTGAAAACTGGATAATTATAACTATGGTTTTCCTTGTTAACAAATTTAGAAAATAAACTCACTAAAGTAGTATAAAGTATATAAGTTTGAAAGACATCAATAGATAGTATTCCAGTTGGTTAGGGTAGATAATGAATTAGGTATAACATTTCTGACTTATCGGAATAGGATAGATAATTATTTTCTCTGAATTTGTCAAATATTTATGGACTGGACATTGTTAATATAATTCTGGATTGTATTTATTGTATATAGTTTTTCTTATATTATTTATAACTTTCTTTTACTATTTTAGACAAAAAAAGGGAAATGTGGTGACATATTGTGTACCCTAATGAAATTTACCTGAAGATCAGAGAACAGAACAAGCCACTACATTAAACATAGATGCCAGTCAGTGGTGGCACACATCTTTAATCCTAGCACTCAAGAGGCAGAGATCCATCCATATCTCTGTGAGTTCAAAGTCACCCTGGACTACAAGAGATTGACTCAGTCTAGGAGAGAAACAGAGCCAGATAGTGCTAGCACTCACCTTTGATCCCAGTACATGGGAAGTACACATGCCTTTAATCGCTGGACAGAGAAAGGTATATAGGGAATGAGAAGGAACTAAAGGATTTTAGGGCTGAGAAGTTGTTGAGGTAAGAGGTGGTACTTGTGGCTTGCTCTGTTTCTTTGATCTTTCAGCTTTTACCCCAATATCTGGCCCCGGGTTATTTTAATTATGTCTGATTTAAGATTTGAGCAACAAAATACTCTTATAGTTTACTCTTCAGTGTGAGAATAAATTTGATTGCTAAAGAAAAGTTCTAAAGAATAGATGAGGAAAGTGCAGAATAGACTCGTTTAATGTCATAATAACTAAGCAATGTTTCCTTTGCAGACTATGTTGGCTGTGAGAGGAAGAAGGCCTAGAATTCATGTTGCCTTTAAGCTGTGTTTGTTAATTTTACATAGAAACAGAGAAAATCCTGATATGAATAATATACATTTTAAGTTATTTTCTTATATTGGCTTAATTAAGTGCATTTTATAGCATTTCTTTATACCAGTGTTGGCTGGTTTTTTGTTTTGTTATTGTTTTTGTCTTGTCTCTTTGGGGGTCTCATCATTCAGGTCCCAAATGAAAACACACATGGAGGCTTATTCTTACTTATAAATGCCTGACCTTAGCTGAGTTTGTTTCTTGTCTGCTTTTCTTAAATTAAATTATTTCATTTACCCTTTCCTCTGGGGTTTTTCCTTTTCTTACTTCTGTATATCTTACTCTCAGTCTACTCCATGGCTGGCTGTGTGGCAGGCTGGCTGACCACTAGCATCCTTCTTACCTTGTTCTCTTGCTTTCTCTTTTCCCCACAGATTTTTCCTTCTATTTATTCTCTCTGCCTACCAGTCATGCCTACACTTTCTGCTGCCTTGCTATTGGCTGTTTAGCTCTATATTAGACCATCAGGTGCTTTTGAAAGACAAAGTAACACAGCTTCACAGAGTTACATGGAACATAAAAGAATGCAACACATCTTTGCATCATTAAAACAAACATTGCACAGTATAAACAAATTTAATAAACCTTAAAATAATATTGTTCTACCTCCAGTGAGTGGAATATCACTTGAATCTATTAGTAATAATAATATTATTATTGGTTTTCTTTTTACTTTTTTGACATTAAAAGTAATTACATTATTTCTGCCTTCCCTTTCTTCCTTCCAAGGGCTCTAAATACATTTTCTTGATCACTTTCAAATTCATGACATCTGCTTCCTTATTTTTTCTGCCTCCATTATCAGCAAATCCAGAAGATATTTTTTATATAAATTCTTACTCCACATTCCTCTCTTTATCTCAGCACCCAGCAAGGGAATCTGGTAGTGAACTTACTCCCTCCTGTCATCCATTTAAAATCCCTCATGCAACTTTGAAGCAAAACAGATTCTCTTTCTTTTTCCTCATCAGTGTAAATGCTCATTTTTCACTTTTAATTAAGAGTATATTCTCTTCACATACAATATTTCCTGATTATAATATCCCCTCCCTCTACTCCTCTTAGTTCCTTCCCTCTACCAGGATCCATTTTTTTTTCTGTTTCTCTTTAGAAAAGCACAGAGATACATTTCTATTTCTTAATAATGGAAATCACACATGATAAAATTATAGATAATAAAACAAGAGTCATTACACTGGAGTTGAACAAGGCAAACCAAGAGATAGAAAAGGGTCCCAAGAGAAGGCACACAAATCAGAGAAACTCTTGTTTTTACAAGAAAGAGTTCCATAAAAATAGTAACCCTAAAAGCTATAATATGCACAGGTGACATGATACAGACCCATCTCAGCCCTGTGCTTGCATATCCATTCTCTGTGTGTTCATATATGCTTAGTACAATTGATTTAGAGGGTCTTAGGATGATCATCCTCTCTGGTTTTTAACCTCCCTTTTTGCCTCCTATTCTGAGGGATTCCCTGAGCTCTAATGGGGAGGTATTTGAGAGAGACATTCCATTTAGAGCTGTGTGTTCCAAACAAACTCTCTCTAAATAAAATCTGCCTGTGGGACTCTGTATTTGTTCTCATTTGGGGCTGGAGGTATCTTCTCTGATGATAACTCAATCAGGCACTGACCTATGACTATAACAGAATATCATTAACAGTTATTTTGCTGTTAATTTTTTTAGGCTAGTAGTATTTGATTTTACCCTAAACCTTGGACTATCTAGTTTCTGGTTCTCAGTCACTCAAGAAGTATTGAATATGGATGGGTTCAGTCTCATGGAATAGGGTTTCTATCAAATCATACATTAATTAGCTAATACTGAAAGTTCTGTGCCATTATTGTCCTAGTGTATTTTGTAGGTGTGACAAATGTTTGTGTCTGGGTTTGTGTTTATGTTTCTTTTTTACTGGCCTACAGAGTAAAGTGCCTTACCTCAACAAAGACACTACAGCACAAGGGTGAAGGTTGGATGCAGGTATTAGTTTGACCTCTCCTTATTCAATTAGTTGTGTATGTATTGTTCTTAGCGATATTACCTCTTAGTTTGTGAAGAGCAATATATTGTCTTGGAGCATGGCTTGATTGGGCTTTCCATTGGACACCTTTGATCAACAATTCAATTGGATGTAACCCAGGTCTAATGCTGAAAGTTTCATTTGCTGAAAGAGATGGCCATTTGAGACTTTGCTTCCCTTATGAATTGGAGACTTCACTAGGCTAATCATAATAAACCTTAGAAAGTTTCCACTGCACTAGATTTCCATACCTCTGCTTAAATGCCCCTCAATTCTAGTTGTTTCTCCCCATATTCCCTCCCTCAACCCCATCACTTCTCCCCATACACAGGAAATTAAATAGATCCTGAGTGGATACTCTGCTTTCCTCCTTCCTGTGTATCCCCTAAGACCTATATCCTTCCCATCCTTACTTAAATTGCTAAGTGTCAGCTCCCAATAACTAGAAACACATTTTACATGAAACCCTGGTGGCCATAACTATCAAGATCCCAAAGAATTTCCTTCCAAGCAACACACAACCCCAACACTATTCTAAGAGCCAGAAAGAACAACAGAAACCAGGGAACAATAAAACACCCACCCAACAAATACAAAGTTCCTAGAATTAAATTATTTCCAAATGCAGATTACTAGAAGCCAGTATAAATAAAAAAGTTAAAACAATAGCAACCAAGATAATATCTCCCTTGCAGTAGAACAACCCTAATAGAGTGGGCCCCAAGAATAGCAATACTGTAGCCAAAGCACATGGCTAAGACCTTAAGAATAGCCTTTAAGAATATGATAGAGTTCCTTAAAGAGAAAAATTTTAAATGCCTTAAAGAAATCTATGAAAACACAAGCAGAAAAATTTTTTTCAGTATTCAAGACCTTACAGTGGAAAAGAATCAAAAAATAAAACAAAATACTGTGAGAAATCTAGAATGAAATGTAGGAATCAAACAGGAACCTCAAAGGCAAGAATACAAGAAATGGAAAAGAGGATCATAGGCACTGAGGACACAAATGAATAATTGAGTAACACTGTCAAAGAATATATTAAATTAAAAAAATCCAGGAATTCTGAAACATTATGAAAAGACCAAAAACTATGAAAAATTGAAATTGAGGAATGAGAAAAAAAAAACAGATCAAAAGATCAAAAATATATTCATCTAAATCATCTAATAAAACTCCTTTAATTTAAAGAAGGGAGTACCCATCAAACTATAAGAAAAATAAGAAAGAACACCAAATAGACTGGGCCCGAAGAGAAACTCCAGTGCCATGTCTATAATCAGAAGATTAAAGCTCCAGGAGGAAAGAAAGAAAAGAAAGAGAAATAAAGTAGAAGGATGACTGTTAGCTACAAGGGAAAATACCAAATAACATATAAAAGTAGACCTATTAGAACAATATCTGACGTCACATTGGAGACTCTGGAACTAGAAGGGTCTAGACAGATGTTATCCAAATGCTAAGAGACAACAGATGCCAGCCCAATCTATCATACCTAATAAAATTTTCAATCACAAGTCATCGAAAAAGACATTCCAGTTTATAACAAAATTTAAGCAGTATCCATCTACAAATCCAGGTATACAGAAGGTGCTGGAACCAAAACTTCAACCTGAAGGGCTTAACCACACACCAAAACAAAACAAAACAAAAAACCCAAAAACCAAAATAAACAAAACCAAACAATCAAACAAACAAACAAAAAATCCTCAAGAAATATATAATCTCAGTCCAGCAAATTAAACGGAGGGCCCATAGATCAACAATTTTAAAACAGAAATAAACAAGCACCATTCATTTCTGATGCTCAATATCAGGGGTCTTAATTTACCAACAACAATAACAAAACAAAAAACAAAACAAAACAAACAAACAAAAAAAACCACTAACAGATGGGATTAAAAATCCCTATTTACCTTATGCTGCATCTGAGAAATACACCTTAACATCAGAGAAACACACCCCCTCACAGTGAAATGATGGAAACATGTTTCAAGCAAATGGAATGAGGGAGTAGGCCAGACAAGTCACTTTAATACCGGACTAAATAGACTTTAAACCAAAACTGCTCAAAAGTAATAAAGAAGAAACTATACACTTAACCAAAGAAAAATTTCACCAGGAGGTTATTTCAATTCTAAACATCTATGCAAGTTCATATAAAACCATTAAAGCTTATGTCACATTAACACTCCCACAGTTAATATTAGGAGATTTTGTATCCAACTCTTTCCAAAAGAAAAGTCACAGAAAAAAAAAAAAAAAAGGAGTAATGCAGGAGCAAAATGATGTCATAAAATAAATGTACCTAAGAGATGTTTACAGAACATTTCACCCAAAGACAAAAGAAAATACCTACTTTTTAACACCTTGTATAACTTTCTCCAAAATCAACCACACATTTAGTCACAAAATATGTCTCAGCAGGTACAAAAATTGAAATAACTCCCTGATTCAATTTGAACAATTCATTTTAAAGTTAGATATCAACAACAGAGACATTATAAATCTTACAAACTTGGGAAACTGAACAATCATTACTGAATGAAAAATAAGACATGATAAAAATTAAAAATAAATTAAAACCTTTTAAAAATCTAATGAAAATGAAACCCCATCAATCCTAAATTATGATACAAAACAAAGTCAGTTCTAAGAAGCAAATTGATAACTATAAGTGCTTACACACAAAAAAGAGAGCTTGTCATAGCAGCTTAATAGCACATGTGAATATACTAGAATAAAAAGAAGAAATCAGAAGTAAAGGAATAGGTCACACAAAACAATCTCAGGGCTGAAATCAACAAAATAGAAATAAATAAACAAAATAAAAATACAGAAAAAAATAGTGAAACAGGTTTTTTTTTTTTTTAAGAAAACCAATAAGACTGTCAATCTTTTAATCCTTATGATTCATTTAACTTCCTCTGTGTTTCTTATTTATGTCCCCAGTTCTTTACTTTACATCTTCTCTATTCCTTTTTAGTTTCTTTGGCTAAAAGTTTGACAAGATATACAACTTTACCTCGTAAAGGCACTTTCATTCAATCCCATAACCAACATCAAAGTAAATGGAGAGAAATGCAAAACTTTTCCACTAAAATGAGGAGTAAGACAAAGTTGTTCAGTCTCTCCATACTATTCATTCTAGTGTTTGACATCTTAGCTAGAGAAATAAGAGGACTGAAGGAGATCAGGGGAATACAATCAGTAAAGCAAGAAGTCAAAATATCGTTATTTCCTTACGAATATATATGCATATATGTATATACTGACCTTAATATTTCTACTGGGTAACTCCTACAGATAACACACTTCCAACAACATAGCAGAACACAAAATTAATTCACGAACATCAGTAGATCACCTGTGACAAATACCAAAATGACTGAGAAAGAAATCAGGGAAATAGCACTTTTCACGATAGCCTCAAATATTATAGAATATCTTGGAGTTAACTCTACCCAAACAAGTGAACGACTTGTATGATAAATTTTTTAAAACATTGAAGAAACAAATAGAAGAAGATATTAAATGATGGAAAACAATTAAAAAAAAAAAAAGATGGCATGAATTTGTTTCCCAATCCCAGTGGGAATATCTTATTTTATTTTCTAATTTTCTTTTATTAAATAGACTTTTTTCACTGAATATGTTCTGATTATGTTTGCTGATAGGAAATCACAACATGTCCACACAGTTGGGCTTTCCCGGCAGACCGCCTAGTTATTTCCAGTTCAAAATAGCCATTTCCAGGTCAGAATATCTTGTGTAACTAGGACTCCGTGGCTTTACATGGTCGCATAAAGTGCACGCGGCCATGTAGTCTATGCACATGCGTGGAGTAGCTACATGCAGTCCTGTATGCATGCGTGGCTCACTCTTTAAAAAGCCAGCGCCATTTTGCACAGGTCTCTCTCTCCTCTCCTCCTCTTCTCTCCTCTCCTGCACAAACCGGGAACTCTGCTCCATTTGCGACAGATCACTGTCCATTAGCCTGGTCGCACAAATCCGCATGCAATACCGCTACTGATTGGTGAGTTTTCCCCTTTTCTGCTAGCGTAAATGGTTTCTTGAATCCGTGAGAATGACCATTGAGCGTCTGGCGCCTCACTGGTTATTCTTGAGACCAGGGAAACCCCCTGGCCACAGTCTTCAATGGCTAAGGTCGGCCCCCATTGCGGGCCCAAATTTCCAGCCACCTCCCAAGTCTGTAGCTTGAGATATTTTTTTGCGATAGGACCACCACCGTCAGGTGCGTCCTGGGGCTGTGTGAAGCTGGCATGTTCTTTGCGCCCGACGGGGCGGCTGGGCATTAAGGGCTCCCGGGGAGTCTGCCTCACATAGCAGGGCCCTTATGGGCTGACGAGCTGATAAGGCGGCTTGTGCCCGATTTCCGCCAGGCCTCCGGGAGGTCTTAGCTCCAGATCACGCTTATTTTTTTAATTTTTGGTTTTTGCCTCTCTGCTGCAGACATGGGAAATAAGGCTTCCAACTCGATCAGCCCTAATTCTCCCTTAGGCTGCCTCTTTGAGGCTTTGAAACCTCTTACTTTAATGCCTTACTTAAAGATTCCTAAGCTTATCCATCTCTGTACTGAGAGATGGTCCAAGTATGCTTAAAAAATAACAAAAAAATCCCAATCTTTTACGGGAGTTATCTAATTCTGGCCAGCGAACAGGCAAATGGAAAGAGTTGCTCTTTATCTTAGCTTTCTCTCTCTCTCAATAAAGCTCTACAAAGGTAACCATGGCTTGTGATTCTTCTGCCAACCAGCACGCACCTCCAGATGGCCGCTTTCCACTGTTGATCCCACCATGATTTGTCACAGTGAGTCTGGTGTTCTAATGGCTGAAATCTGAGCTATATGTTTGCGATGGACAATCCCGGGAATTGTCCAGGTTGTGCTGGCATTGGCGGGCACATTTTTGCTCCCAACAAGAGGAGCAAAAATGGCATCTGGGATCTACAGGGTGGACCAATGGCAGCGCAGTCGCAGCTCTTCCCATCCCTTGATGAAAGGGGGGGAACTTGAGCTGATCTTAGATCTTACTTCATTCTCAGGACGCCTGAGTTGAAGTCTGATCACGGTTTTTTTGTTTGTTTGTTTTGTTTTGTTTTTGTTTTTGTTTTTTCATTTTTTATTTTCCACTCAGCTACAGCCATGGGACAGAGGGCAGATACCACCCCCTTCATTGGTGGATGTGTCGGGTACCAGTAAGTCTGGCCGCTTAACAGCTTTGCGGTACTGGTAAACCTGACCACATAACAGTGTGGCAGGTACTTCAGCCAGCAAACGGGAAAATAAGAGTAGCTTCATCTCCAAGCTTTCTGCTAAAGCTCTAAACACTTTCCTTCCTTTCCCACTAAGGCGTCTGCCACGTGTAACCTTTTCTGTCTGACTTCTGCACTTGCGGTGGGCGGGCTCAAATGCACGGTCTTGGGCAGTTTCTAAGACTCCCCCTAACTCACCTTAACTCGACCCACTCATTCTCAAACTGCCTTGAGAACCACAGACAGGGTCTAAAAGCAGCTGAGATCTAAACAATTAAGTTTACAATAATCGGGATGGCTCCTAAGCCAAAAAAAAAAATCAGCTTATAGCCTCAGGCAAGTCTTTCAAAGGATCGGTTTACAGTCTGCCTACTGGCAGATCTTCCAAAAGCTGTCCTTAAGCCACCAATCATCAGAGAAAATTCAGGGCACAGAGTAAAATCCATTACTTGTTTTCAGCTAAAGTTAAGTATCTGGAGAACAAGGCTTCTGACCCCACGGGCAAAAGAGTCATCTGTGGTGTTTAAGGTGTGCCAGGAAAGAGATAGAAGCCCGAAAACAAAACTGCCAAGTGCTGGCACTCACTGACTCCCAAAACTGTTGGGTCCCTGTTTTAAGTGAAAAAGGCCACAGGCTAGCGAATGCCCTGCCAGGCCATCAACAGCCTTTTCCTTGTGCTGCCTAGAAAGACAACCAGTCAGCTGACTGCCCCCAGGTGCCAAGACACATGGGTACATCAAGCTAAGACCTCCAACAAACCTAGGCTTGGCTACAGACATAGCAGGGAACCCAGAACTCAGAAGGGAAGCAATCAGTTTCTTTCCTTGTGGACACCAGTGCCATCGACTCAGTCCTGGGAGTTTTAGGATGTCACTCCTCCTTTCTATTGTTGGGAACAGAGGACAGCCTTATTTACCTCACCAGATTTAATTGTACTTTCAGAGTTACTTAATGAGAAGGATTTCCAACTAATATAAGAGCTCATTGTCTCACTTTAAAGTTATCGCCTGTGTTTCTCATGTGCATACAGACAGGGCCATGATCTTTGCCTTGTCCCTAATTCTATGATCTTTGCCTTGTCCCTAATTCTATGATCTTTGCCTTGTCCCTAATTCTATGATCTTTGCCTTGTCCCTAATTCAAAAATATAAGTTCTCTTCCACTCTCAAGCTCCAGAGGACACCAGAATCCACTGCCTTGTCACCAATTCCAGAGGAATAAGGTATCACCCCTTTCCCAACTAGGGCCACACAGGGCCGGAGGCAAAAGGAACCATCAAAATATCTAGGCAGTAAGGATATAACAGTCTATCACTATTCAATACTCAGCAATTGATCACCTGTGTAAATGCTAAATTAACAAAATGAACATGTACCTTAAATATACTGCCTTAAATAAGGCTTGTCCCAGGGAAAAATTAAGCAGAGTACTAAAACATCACACCCACCTTTTTAACATGTCTCCATCCAGACAGGTCAGATCTACCTCAAATAAATGTCAACTCCAAAAAACAAAATAATAATGAGTCTTTTCTCTAAGCTTTTATGTCACCAGTGTCTTGTCAAACAGAAGGTTCCCAGCCACACCATGAAGGATGGACACAGCTACAGGACTTCATCCCAGGACTTCAGGAGCCAGCCTCCCCATTTCCCTTCAAGGACCAATCGATGTCCACCATTCAGCCTGAAGCAGTCTTTGAGAGAAACAGTGCCCCATACCCACTCATCCACATTTTTTTCTTTTTTTAAGAGAAAATAAGTCAGGAATGATAGGAAATCACATCATGTCCACACGGTTGGGCTTTCCCGGCGGACTGCCTAGTTATTTCTGGTTCAAAATAGCCATTTCCAGGTCAGAACATCTTGCGTGACTAGGATTCCATGGCTTTACATGGTTGCATAAAGCATGCGTGGCCATGTAGCCTATGCGCATGTATGGAGTAGCCACATGCAGTCCTGTATGCATGTACGGCTCACTCTTTAAAAAGCCGGCGCCATTTTGCACAGGTCTCTCTCTCCTCTCCTCCTCTTCTCTCCTCTCCTCACTAGTGTGTGTGCTTCACACAGGCCTGTCACCTCTATCCTCTATCCTATATTAATAAACAGCTCTTCTGTGGATTTGTTGTGTTTGGGACGTGTTCCTCACAGGGTAAGAGCACCGCTAATAACTAACACTTCCTCCTCCTCCAAGTTCTCTTAGATCCTTCTCCCTCCCCTCCCATCTGAATCCACAGTTTCTGTCTTTCCTTAGAAAACAAACAGGCATCTTAGGGAAGAATAATAAAACTAAATCAAATTTAAAAAGACAGACAAACCAAAATGATGGAAAGATCTCCAGTCTCATGTTTTGGTTTGACTAAAGTAAAAACCAGGCCGTCCTACCAAAAGCAACCTCACAATTTTATATAATTGTTTTCACATATAAATGTATGAGTATATACACATATATTCATAAATTTATAAATATACCCTTATTGGTCTATATAATGCTACTTATTTGGCATTGGATATCTAATTGGTACAGTTCTCCCAGGATCAGCCTTCCTCATTTGCCAATAGTGCCTTGCTGATGGCTGAAGTCTTCCAGATTCAAGCCCAAGCAAGTTAGCATGTCTATTGTTGGGATTTTTCATGTCATGTATACCAGTCATGTTGGTCAGACTTTATATGTGTGTAGCTCTTTACATTCCTAGGAGACGCAATATCTCAGAAAACTTTATCTCTGGCTCTTACAACTTTTCTGCATTATAACTGAGTGGTCATGACACAGGTGTGTGGGTTTACATACGTCTGTGGAATGAAGACTCAGAGGCATCTTAAAAATGAATCTAGCCTTTCATGGCTGCAGGGGAGTCCAGCCTCGAAGGACTGAAGCCCTCTCCCTCTGCCTTTGGCCAATTTTATATCTCTGCAATACAGTTTAGTCAGTTAATTTCCATATGCTCAAAACAACCTGTAAAGGGCTCCCAACAATACAATACCAAGTGCAAATTCCTCAATTTGTTAGGTACCATGGTTTTCTGGGTTTCCTGAATCAAGTTTTGCATAGGCCTTTGTGTTCTTGGGAAACTCTGAGACAAGATTCACATAGAGGGCAATAAGAGAAACCAAAGGTGTCTGCTAACCAAAAGATAGATTAGCACTGGGTAGTACTCTCTGGAGCCAGGCCAGGTACAGCTCAGCAGGATGCCACCATACTGCATGGTCACCACAATGTCCCTTGATCCTTAGTTGTAGAACTTGTTTTATAGACACACCCTTTAGACATAGTTTCACAAATCTGCATTTGGATTGGTTGTAGTTTTCTGTAATTGTCTCCATATTTTGGAGAGAGAACTTTTCTTGCTGAGAGGTGAAGACCATACTTCTCTGTGGGGTAAAGACAGACAATTATTTATTTATCTTTTTTAAATTAAGATTTTTTTATTTATTTTACAGATCAATCACAGATTCCCCATCTTCCCTCTTCCTGTCCCTCCAGCCTCCCCTCCACCAACACACCCTTCTTTTCTACAAGAAGGTAATGCCTCTCATGGGGAGTCAGCAGAGCCTGGTACATTCAGCAGAGGCAGGTCCAAACCACTCCCCTGCCTCAAGGAGATGTGGGTGTGACACAAGAAGTAGTGGGTTCCAAAATGCCTGCTCATGCACCAGGGATGGCTCCTGATCCTACTGCCAGTGAGCCCCTTAAGCAGATCAAGGTATACAACTGTCTCGCTTTTGCAGAGGGCCTAGTCCAGTCCTCTAAAGTTCATGAGTTCCCACTAGTCTTGTTTGGTTGTCTCTGTAGGTTTCTCTATCATGATTCTGATGCACTTGCTCATAGAATCCCTCTTCTCTCTCTTCAACTGGATGCCTGGCACTCTGCCAGGTATTTAACAGTGGATCTCTGCATCTGCTTCCATCAGTTACTGGACGAAGGCTCTATGATGACAGGGTATTCACTGATCTGATTACTGGGGTAAGCCAATTTAGGTACCCTCACCACTATTGTTAGGATTCTAAACTAGGGTCATCCTTGTGGATTCCTGGGAACTTCCAGAGCTCCTGGTTTCTTCCTATCCCTATGATGTCTCCCTCTATCATAGCATCTCTTTCATTGCTTTCCCACTCCATCCCTGTTCCAGCTCGATCATCCCATACCCTTATGTTCTCACCCATTATCACCAGTTTACTCATGGAGATCTCATCTTTTTTTCCCTTCCCAGGACAATCCAAGCATCCATCTTTGGGTCCTCCTTGTTAGCTATCTTTTCTGGAGCAGTGGGATGCATTCTGGTTATCCTTTGCTTTAAATCTAGTATCTATTTATGAGTGAGTACATACCATGTCTGTTCTTCTGAGTTTGGGTTACCTCACTCAGGATGTCTGTCTTTAGTAAGGACAAATATTTATAATGTAGGTATAGATTATGCTATTTTATTAAAATTGTTATTGTAAGCTCTCTTATAAGATCCATGATGCCTAGGAAGTAGGCTAGGTTTTGTGTACCATTACTGAATCCTTAGAGATAATTGTTCCATGTTAGGTGTTGTAGTTCATAGAGATTATAGTTGTGCAGTACTATTGGATTATTTTCTTTTTTCTTTTTTTATTAACAAAATTGTTTATATTCATTTTACATAACAAAGATCCTCTTCTTCCCTCCTCCTGCCCCTTCAGCCTCCCCTGATTGGTGATATCATTCTGTATGCTGTGACTATGTGTTGCTCTGATTGGTTAATAAATAAAACTGTTTGGCCAATGGTGAGGCAGAATAAGGTTAGGCAGGACATTCTAAAGAGAGAGAGAGAGGAAGAAAGAAAGCAAGAGCAGAGGAGACACTGCTAGCCACCTCCAAAAGAAGCAAGATGTAAAGTACCCATAAGCCACAAGCCACATGGCAAAGTATAGGTTTATAGAAATAGGTTAATTTAAGATATAAGTGCTAGCAAGTGAGAAGCCTAAACCATTAGGCCATATAGTTTAGAAATAATATAAGTTTAAAAGCAGCTGTGGGACTGCAGGGCAGGTGGGACCAGAGAAAACTTACAACCCTCCCAACCCACCCCCAGTTCCCTCCTACAAGAAGGTAAGGTAAGGCCTTCCATGGGGAAATAGACTTAGCAAAGGCAGGTCCATGCCCTTCCCCATGCCTCAAGGATGAGCAAGGTGTCCTGTCATAGAATTGGACTCCAAAAGGCCTGCTCATGCACCAGGAAAGTATTATGATCCTATTGCTAGGGGCCCCTTAAGCAGATCAAGCTACACAACTGTCTTGCTATGCAGACGGCCTAGTCTAGTCACATGCAGGCTCCACAGCTGTTGATCTAAATTTCATGAGTTCCCACTAGTTTAGTTTTGCTGTCTCTGTATGTTTCCCCATCATGATCTTGATGTTCTTTATCCATAGACTCTCTCTTGCCTCTCTTTGACTGAATTCCCAGAGCTTGGCCTGGTGTTTGGCTCTAGATCTCTGCATCTGTTTCCATCAGTTACTGGAGAAAACCTCTATGATGACAATTAGGGTATTCACCGATCTGATTACTGGGGTAAGCCAGTTCAGACACCCTCTCCACTATTGCTAGTAGTCTAAGCTGGGATCATCCTTGTAGAACTTCCCTAGCACCTGGTTTCTTCCTATCCCATGATGTCTCCCTCTATCATGGTGTCTCTTTCATTGATCTCCCACTCCATCCCTGCTCCTCAACTTTTGAAGTCTACAGTTAATTTTTTTGGTATAAGTTAGAAGAATCTCTTTTTGCTCATATATCCTAGGATTGCTCATAATTTTATTTTAGCATTTGACTTGATTTTCTTTGCTATATTTGAAATTGTGCTTTTTGTCACTATTTTTCAGAAAAGTCAAGGTAGTTACACAGTTTTAAATAGTTCTCTTTCCCATAGCTTATGCCATCTACTAGTTCAGAAGTTGACCAGCTTTCTTTACAAAAGATCAGATAGCAAATATTCCACCTTTATTGGTTGTATGGCTTGTAATTTATGACTCTTCTATTATGATACAAGATCATCCATTGAATAAATGACACAACAAATATAGGTATGTTCCACTAGTGGTTAACTAGTAATTGTCCACAGGTTGTGGTCTGTCAAATCCTCTACAACCGCTAAAAGTATAGAAATATTTTTATCACATAGAGAACCCCTTGAATATCTTTAATTTAGTTCCTTCTATAAATTGATCAGAAATTAATACATACATCAGAAATTTATTTTTCTGCAAGATAGAAATTATATGTTAAGTATAACATTTATAACCAATAAAATACACAGTTACCTTGAAATAAAAAATTAAATTCTATGAAACTTTAATGTACATGCTAACAAAATATCTCTTCATGAATAGTTTATTAAGATAGGTACCATTTAAATATTTAAAACAAGTGATGTCTGAGAGATAAAGAGTGTGTAGAGTTCTTTCAAGAGACTTGGGTTATTTTCCCAGCATTCTTACAGGGAAACACACGACTGCCTGTAACTTTAGATTTAAGTTATCTACTGCCTCTGGTCTGAATGACTAACTTCACATGTGAGTAAGTACACATACACATGTATACTTACCTATAAGTCATTAAAAATAATAAAAATCATTAATAAAGATATGTTAAGTGACCTAAATTTCTGAGCGCAAAGTATCGTCCCCCAACGAAACATCAAAAATATTGCATAATGTTTTATCATGTAGAGATAACTAGTTTAAAAATGAAGATATTCACAAACATACATTTGTTTTCTATTGTAAAAATACATACTGTGGTAAAGGTCAAATAAAGTTAATTAGATGTGAAATGTCTATTGTTAATCCAAATAAAAGAGCATTGGAATTAAGTTCATTATAGCTGATTAGCACATCAATCCCATATTCCTTGGGGTGCAATTAATACCACACATGAGTTTGCTGAGGCAGCATTCACAGAACAAGTATAAGAAAGATTTTCCCACAGACATTAAGAATAGTAAAACTCTGGGATTCATGGCTTTCTTTCTATAAAAACTCAGTAGAGTTTATTGAGAGATCGGAATGTCTTCTGAACACAACAAAAATAATTCCTTAGCTGTGGGACAAAACAAAAGCAGTTCAACCTTACTTCTGGACCATGGGAGAAACATGGCTAGCTGGGCTAAAAGTAAAGTATGAAATGTGCATGAAGGAAAAACTCAAACAGAGAAAGCCTGTTCTGGATTCATCCTCTTTGTCTCAAAACATTGCTACATGGTCCATTCAACAGTTTCCTCTAAAAACAGCAGTGAGAAATTTGGACTATCTGGGCCACAAAGCCATAGATGCTTGTCTTACAGGCTCTGCAAAATATTTGTGACTCTGTTTAAGACCAAAATATTAAGTAAGGCACAAAAAACAAGGAGAAATAATTTTCTATGTGAAGCTTCCATGCTACTGAGCAATAAAAATAACAATAATGTTTTTATCATGGTGAATAAAAGTATAAAATAAAGAAAAAATAAGAGACACAAAGAAGATTAAAAGAAGTAAAGATAGGATTTTAGATATTCTTAAGAGTAAGTGATGAGAAAGCCTAATTTGGCAAAAGATTTTTTAAAAAGTGTTATATGGTTTTGTTAATTTATTTTGTGTGTTTATGTATTTGTAATTGTGTGTGTGTGTGTGTGTGTGTGTGTGTGTGTGTGTGTGTAGGATATGAGTCTGTCTCTGTGTTTGTATGGTGTGTATGTGTGTGGGTAGGATGTATATGTAGGATGTTTGTCTCTTTGTAGGGTGTGCATGTTTGTAGGTGTGTGTATGGAAGGTGTGTGTATGTGTACATAGGATGTGTGTGTGTATGTGTGTGTGTATGTGTAAGATATGAGTCTGTCTCTGTGTGTTTGAATGGTGTGTATGTGTGTGGGTAGGATGTGTATGTAGGATGTGTGTCTGTATCTCTGTAGGGTGTGTGTGCAAGTTGTGTGTATGTGTACATAGGGTATGTGTGTGTGTGTGTGTGTGTGTGTGTGTGTGTGTGTGTGTGTGTAATAAAACATTCACATGAAAGACAGAGAAGAACATGCAGGAGTCACTTCTCTCCTCCTAAAATGTGGGTCCTGGGGGAACCAGTTCAGGGGTTCAGGATTGGCATCCAGTACCTCTTCCTGCTCTCTGCAAAAGGTATTTCCTTCCTTTCTTCCTTCCTTCCTTCCTTCCTTCCTTCCTTCCTTCCTTCCTTCCTTCCTTCCTTCCTTATTTGAGGAGGTGACACATGAATGTTATGGCATACCTTTAGAGGTTAGAAAACATTTTGCTTTGTGAGAGTAGGTTCCCTCATTCCAAAATTGGGTTCAGTGGACTAAGGTTGTTAGACAAGGCATCAATCACCTTTGCCAGCTGAGCCATTTCAGAAAACCTTACAGATGTGTTTTTACCAAACTATAAGTGAGTCCTTCTCAGTACTTCGATTAGTCATTTTATTAACACTTCAAAGGTCTGTGAGATCACTAAAGTAAAGAAGATTCTGCTGGCTGTGATGGAAATAGTTTACTTAAGTCTACACATGGAAGATTTTTATTTTAATTACATGTTTGTGAAATGCTATCCTCTGAGCATGACAACGACCATTGTTTCTTGATCTCTCAGGAGATTCTGTACCCAAATGAAATCCTGCATTAAATTATAGAACCCAACTTTGTTTTATTGTTTAGTAAAAGGAAATGTGATGGTTAATATTGACTTTCACCTTAAAAGTACCTACAAATAAGACAGGGGACAAATTTCTAGGCATTTCCCTGAGGGAGTTTTTAGATTAGATTGAATAGAAAAATCCACCCTAAATATATGTAGTGCCATTATATGGGGTGGAGTCTTTGACCAAATAAAAAGCAGAAGCTCCCTGACTCTAGAAGCAATGTGACCAGGTGGTTCATATTTTTGGTCTATGCCTTCTCTTATGATTAACCATATCTCCAAACTATGATACATGGTTATTCTCCACAAACTGTAGACATGGCCCTATTGCTGACAACAACACTTACAAACATCATTGAACATAGAGAAATTGTGCTGTTCCTAGCTAAAGGCTTCACTCCTACTGACCAGTCATGATGCTGAAAGGTATTCTTCACATTACTAGAAAGGAAGGGTAACTGTCAACCCAGATCCAAACCCTGTGATCTACATTAGACTTGCTGTATGAATGTTGACACGTGTGAGTAACCAGCCACTCTCTGATCAAATATAAGACGCACTTCATGAGATGGAGCACATGCCTGCCACTGATCAACTGGACAAGTACAGGAGATTGGGTAGGCCATAGATCTAGGGGAAAACTTAATTCTGTTGCTATTCTAAAGAACACAATAATTAAATAACTACTAGCAAAATTTTATTATACACATGTATCAGTCACTTGATCAGCAAGCATGGAAACTTCCTTTTGAGACAGATTATAATCAGCAAAGAGATGCACACCAGACAAGGTGCAGAAAGTAATACATTTTGGAACACTTAGGCCTAAAAGGGATGTCTTCATCAAACCCTTTCCTTCAGAGTTGAAGAAGCTATGCACAATAGGAGACAGAAAGAATGTAAGATCCAGAGAAGATAGGTGAATGCAAGGAAAGAATATCTTCTAGACACAATAAGAATGATGAATATGTGACCTCAGAGAGACTGGCACCAGGCAAAAGACCTGCAGAGATTCAAGTCAGCTGGGGTCCCAGTGCTGAGAACAGGAAGAAGATATGGGCTCCCATCACAAACAAGAAGATATCTGTAATTGAAACTAGCTTGCAAAGAAAAAAAATTTTACAAATGGTTTCTCACTGGGTATAATAACCAAAATCAGGGTAGGCCTTATGCCCCTCTGGATACAACACACACAAACACACACACACACACACACACACAGAGATACAGATACAGACACACACACACACACACACACACACACACACACACACACACACACACACACTCACATCATTGACATTTTCCTTGACATTTTTTCGTCTTAAATAGCTTTATTTGAGCATTTGTTCTGCTTTATTATCTTATTGGTCTTTTGCATGAATATTATGATACCAAATCTAGTACTGTCAGTGTGTTTCCATGTCCAAGTGAACACACACACACACATACACACACACACACATTAGAGTGTTTAGGAGATTTTTCTGGTTTTTTTGTTGTTGTTGTTTTGCGTTTTGTTTGTTTGTTTGTTTTGTAGCCCTGTTTGTTTTCTAAAGAGAGGCAGAGAGAAGGGTGGGGAGATGGGAGGCTGGTGGGGAAGAGTTGGAGGAGTTGGGAGAGGGCTAAGCGTGATCAGAATATATTACATCTAAAGTTTGCATTAAAAATAAAGAGAAATACTAAAACGATACCTAAGAGCAAACCTTAGGAAAAATTATAAAATAAAAATAATTTTTGTCTTTGAAAATTTGGTGATATAACCATTCATTCCCCAAAAAAACATTAGTTAATCTTCAAATAAATTTTTCATGAAAAGAATTATTTAATGGTTAAACCAAAGAAAATTCCTATGATTTTATAATACTAATATAAGTTGATAGTTAAGAATTCTTAAATGACAAGATTATCAAATATTTAATGTTAAATATTTAACTTTACCTGAAGCACAAAATGACTTACTCATGTAATTGAATCAGTATCTAGGAAATAGCATCTTTTCCATTTTCCAATGTGATTTATGCATGTTTTCCCCATATACACTGCATTGAGGATCTTGAAAATTCAAAAAATATAAAATGATCTTGAAAATGCCTAAGGCTACAATTTAAAAATACAGAAGATGTTAGATGAAGAGAATTTAAGAAGCATATTTGAATAAAATAACTTCTTTGAAAAAATCAACTATTTTAAAACATTGGCATTGGAGTAGAGTGAATAAACATGAGTTATTGAGGACATCATCATATTTCCTAATTATGCATAATTGTGAATGAAGTAAAATACTGCATCATTCATCGGCAGGGGATGAATCCTAACAAAGTGTTGTTGGAGAAGAGGGATAAAGGTTCATAATGTTTTTCCATATATTGGTAATTTCTTCTTAAATAATTAGTTCAATAGGTTTTAGATAAGTCCAAGCCATAAGATTAATACCTATAGTGTGTTGGAAAGAAATAGTTTATAGAATTTCATGATCTGTAAATTAATATGTCTCAAGGAATCAGTCATCAGTCAATCATGATCAAAAAGAAAGTTTCTGAAGGAGACGTCCCCATTCATGCAAGGAGAGGCAGTCATTGTGGTTGTTATATGTCCCTTGCTTTGGTGATGTGCCTGATGTAATAGCGCTGCCTTAAGCTATGACTTTTTACCAGAGGACCTGGTAGAAAGAGCATTTAATTAAGAATTTAAAATTCTGTCTAATAATTGCATATTTAAATCTGATTTTGTAGATCTTTGTTGTCATCTATACTCCATATCCATTCGTCGTCTGTGATATCAAACTCATTATGACATTATATTTGGTTATTTAAACACATGTCACTTATGTACACAAAATTATAGTCCAGTATTACTTGGATAATCTGACAAGTTAACTGAGATCAGTGCTATACAGTTACTTATTTGATTTATTTGACTGAGGATTAGCATTAACAAATGCAAGTTGATGAAAATCAACTTAATAATACTGCTAACTAAGTAAATGAGATATAAAATAATGTCCTCTGTAAACACACCAATGTTGTTTCTACAAAGAAAATTATTGCCAGAGGCACTGTAATAAAACTAATAAAATAATTCAGGAATGATTATAGAAATTATTATGCTGCAAAAAGAAGTGATAACAATTTACTTGAATACATATTCATTCATTAAAATAAAATTCATAAAACATTCCCATGGTGTAATTCATGTGTTGGGAAATGGAGTTCAATAATAAATATTGCTATAATATTTTGTAAAATTTATTTCACTGAATTCATTTAGGTTTCATTTATTTTGGAGGGGGAGGGTGACAATAAAAAATCTTCAGAAATGCTTCATGATTCTGTCTTAAGCAACTGTGTTTCTTTTTTTACCCTGTAAAACCAACCTAACTTTTAGTATACTTTAAATTATGCTTGGGTAGTCTTAAAACACACTGATGTAACATGTAATATTAATGCTTTCATCTGAAGAGTTTAAACTCACTCTGTGAAAGCTCATTTACTAATGAAGAAAGACATTAAACTGAAGTTTTATTGTAGTTTTCTTAATTTTACTGTAAGACGAGCATTCATTTTTAGAAGTCAAAATTTACTTTTCATACTTAAAACGAGTCCTTCATGTCAAGGTAAGTCTCTGAGGTGCTAATGCAAGATTCATAATGAAATAAGTCTATTGAGCTCACAAAGATGCTCAAATAAACTTCAGGATAGGCAAGGCCTAGGAAGTGTCTGACAGGTTTAATCTACATATTAATATACAGGACGCTGACTCTTTCAATAAAGCATTTCTCCTTTAAATATGGCCCCTTTGCAAATCCTGAAAATAGAGGTGACCTGGCAAGTCTCTTCTGGTTTGTTTTTAAAAGTTTAACTGATTGATAGTAACTGACAGCAAAAGACAAAGTAAGCTCAAAGAAAATTCTCTGAAAAGAATTTATGCACCAAGTTTGATGCCAATGGTAACATAAACATGCTGCATTCCTTGGTATGTTTTTTCATGTTGTTAACATAAAGGGTTCATTAATCTTCCAATTTATAGTGGACAAATTCTAATATATTTGATTATTTTTTCTCTGTGGGACTTACAGGCGTCCATAGTTCACTTGAAGTGTGACACACATGGGCAATTTTGACATATTCTCCTATATGAATACATATTAGATATAGCTGAAATTATCCTGTGTCCCACCTGGTCTGCAGTCAAGACAAATCTCTCTCACCCACCAGTCCCACCACAGCCACTGGGACCAAAGTAAACACACAGAGGTTTATATTAATTAAAACTGTTTGGTCATTAGCTTAGGCTTTCCATTGACTAGCTCTTACATTTAAACTCAGCCCATTTCTGGTAATCTATATGTTGCCACATGTTTCATGGCTTTACATGTGTGTCAGCTGTCCCTGGACAGCGGACTGGCATCTCCTGACCCAGCCTTCCACTTCCCAGAATTCCCCTTGTCTGTTTATCCACCTATACTTCCTGCCTGGCTACTGGCCACTCAGCGTTTTGTTCATCAACCAATCAGAGCAACACATTCATAGCATGTAGACCACCCCACATCACTTAGATTTTTACAAATAATTCTACTTTAATAAAATATTTAACTTCCTTGAAGGAATTTTAAAAATCTTTACAAATGCTAATTATATAGCAGAAAATGAAACTCCTGAGTTTACCTTCACTATAATTACAAAGCAGTTGATCACTAAAAATAAAATAGAATCAAATCAATCTTATTACATTTTATTCATGATACAGCAACAGGGAAATGCTGTGTTCTATAAAATGGAGTTTGGCTCCAACAGGCAAAACAGGATATACAGGATAAGAAACCAAACCATGGAAAAACAATTTGTATGAGATGAGAAAGAAAATGAAAGAAATAGAACTTACTGGTTTACTTGAGTTTATTCTGGGTTTATGTCTAAGACTGACAGCAGAGGGCCATCCTTACTGCAGATCCTGGGTTGGTAAACTATTTTTTTTTAATGTAAAAAGTGGTCTATTTTAGTATATAGGGTCTTTTGCAAGCATTCAGTTTGTGATCATGTTTTGCATGATTAACTCAGATATTAATACGTTTAAAAAAGAATGAATGTGCTGAATCTCAAGGGTCCAGGAATTTCCTAGTATTCCTGAGGTTCTAAATTTAATTGCCAGTGGTATAGAAAAATTCTAAATGCTAACAAACTTCATGTAAGAAGGCTATTTTCAATTACAGAATGAATGATTACTCCTGATAATTATTCTTGAGTATATTTTCTAATCTGAAAACAGATTTTGAAATAATACTCAGTGTAGTCATTGAGAATCTATTATAATGAACAGACTGGACATTTTTTCTAAGTCATGTATTTTTATTCAGGTAAATCTTTAACTGTGCATTTCTGTAGTCAACTTTCTACTTTTTTTACCATTTAAAAAAAAAATGGAAGATTATAATATAATTGCTTTACTGAATTCTCTTTCCTCCCTCGCAATCTCCCACATAATTCCTTGCTCTCATTATTATCCCTGTTTTTTCCCTTTAATTATTGTTGCATGCATATTTGTACACACTAAATTTAAACAACTCTGTAAAATGATACTTAAATCAAGGATAGCACCACTGATAGACATGTCAAAGTGCACAGATAAAAGCTGATAATTCCTCAACCCTACACAAGGTACTATGGGAAAATAAAGAATTTTGAGAACTAGAGACATAATTTTCCCCAGAGAAGATCACAAGAATTCATCATACAACACCATATGGTCATTCTTGAAAGTATACATACATGTGGTCTTCTTTTGTGAATGACTTAGTTACTTTTCCATTGCTGTGATGGAGTGTTATGACAAATGCACCCTGAAGAAGATGCAGCATACTTGTAGTTTACTGTTTCATAAGATGAACCAATGACCATGCTGGAGGGAAGCATGACAATGTGTAACAGGATTGTCTGAAGCAGTAACTAAAAGCTTAAATCTTGATTCATTTTTCTTTGAATATAACTATACATTGAAATTAATAATAATTATTTAAGAGAAATACTCTTAATGTTACATCAGAAGAGATGTAGGGGCTGACCTATTTACCACTCTAATTGGTAGCATCAACATGACAAGGACAAGACACACATGGAAAAATACATGTTTTCCTATAGAGACATATGAAGTACAGCTGTTGAAGTAAACTCAGTCCAAAACACATTCCAAAAGCAATTCTGTTAGTTAGTTAGTTAGTTAGTTAGTTAGTTAGTTTGTTTGTTTTTTGAGGCAGGGTTTCTCTGCGTCCTTTTGGTGCCTGTCCTGGATCTTGCTCTGTACACCAGGCTGGCCTAGAACTCACAGAGATCTGCCTGGCTCTGCCTCACGAGTGCTGGGATTAAATGTGTGCGCCACCACCACCCAGCTCCATTCTATGTTCTTAAGAAACTGAGGCCACTAGACTCTTGTTTTCTTCTCTTGGAGGTTTTTCACAAGTACTCGGGGTTGTCACATGGACTCCCTTCTGACACTGAAAAAGAACACTCAGGCATAACAAATACCAAGGAATACTGACAGAGTAAGGCTGTGATTAGAATGAACATCACACCTCTAACGAAAAAAAAAAAAAAAACACAATTCTTTCAGAGAGTTGCTCTAGACTTCATTATTAAAGCCAAAAGTTAACAATATGAAAAATCTATGAAAGCAGAGTTTGTATATGTTTCAAATTTAGTTTTATATTTATATGAAACCATGTGTATGTGTGTTATGTCAGATAGTCTCAAATTCTTACTACCACATAATATAAGAATAAAATATCTTTTGAATAATTTATTATCTCTCTGTCTATATACACTTTTTACTTTAACATACTGTTAAGAAAATAAAAAATAGATATCTATTTTTCATCAATGTTAGGTTTCTAATTTGCAATGTAACTCTATGAATCATGCTTTGATTGTTTAAAACATCTTGCTGTGCAGGCTAGCATATCACTCTATAGCTAAGGCAGTTGTTGAACTGATTAACTTGTGATTTTTCTTCCTTAACATCATGAACTGTGAGATTACAGCATTCAAAAACTAGAAAAAAATAAACAAAAAAAAAAAAACCAAAACACAGGTTTGTTAATGAAATTGTCATAAGCAAACATCTTGATCACATTTGAGTGAACAGGTAATACAGAGACTAATGAATATTGTTTTTCTGCATATACAAAATAAACATAGAGCTTGAGAGAGCTCAGTGGTTAAGAACTCTAGTTGTTTCTTCTGAGTTCCATAGAGCAATTCCTGCATCCACAGGGGTATTCACAATTCTTTGCAACACCAGTTCCATGGAATCTGTGGTCTTTCTGGCATTTAAGGGCACAGCATGCATATGGTGCACAGACATACAACCAGGCAAACACTCACACACATGAAATAAAAATAAGGAAAATCTTAAATAAATAAATACATAAATGAATAAACTCAAAGCTGAAAGGATGGTCAAGCTTTTTTCTTGGAAATAATATGTGCTCTGTGGCTCAAAAAGTGAAATGAATGATTTTGCTAGTGCTGGACATTGTGTTATGAAAAAAATCATTTAAAACACAAATTTTTAGATTGGCTTTATTCACTCAAGGAAGTACATCTTTTATATTATAATGGCTTCAACAGTGTTTATCAATTTACTTATTTATTGTGCTGAAGAAAAGTTGATCATTTGCATATGCCACAGTTGACTTAATAATTATTATTGAATGAAGTTCATTTGATTGCCTCTAGGATTTATTGATTTATTAATAAAGTTGTTATAAACATTTATTTTCATGTATGGTGTAAATATATGCTTTCAAGTATTTTCAATAAAATATTATTTTTATGGTATATAAATAACTATTATTACTAGATTACATATTAAGATGACATTGACATATTTAGAGGCTATCAAATGATTAAAACAATTATACCATTTTTCGTTCTTTACAACATTAACTGAGAAAAAAAACTGTTTTCCTTATCCAGCACTAGACAAAAATACATAATGATGATCAAACATTTGTTTTTGGTGTCCAATACTTAAATGGATGGTTAGTAAAAGTTTACGATAAAGGCCTGTCTATATAAAAACTGCCTTTTGCCAAGAGACAGTGGTCTTCTGGCTTGTGTTTAGTTAGCATAGCATTACCCTGACACATAATAATGTTCACATTATTTTTATTTGTATTTACTTAACACCACATAAGTGTGATACCTATCTGCTATTCTTTTAAGTATAAAATTATCACAAAAATCATGGATGTCATCCTCCTTTAGTGTTCATTTTGAGCTACATTGGAGCTTATGTTCTAGATAGTGACTATTCATAACTACACACAGGCTATGTCAATATCCTCTTTCAGATTATATATAGGCTTATGATGAAGATAGATTTGCTGGAATTAGAAAGAATAGTATTTTCTTTGGTAATAATTGAAGAAATAATAAAGAATGCAGATATTCTATAGTAAAACAGCATGTATAATGTAATACACTATCAAATATTGAGTTATGTTTACATTCAGTTAATGAATATTTGGTCTTCTAACCAGGTATGATTTTGTTGGTATTTATGCTATTTGTGTAAGAAATAAAATTTCCTGATTTAGTAAATTTAGTAGGGAACTGTCAAAAATATCCCAAAGAATAAATTATATGTTGTGATCTCATTAACAGATTAACGAACACTTAAAAAGCACCAATCACAACAATTTTTTCTTCAACATAGTATTACAGTGGTGAAAGGAAGTATTCTAAATAGATTTTAAATATAACATATTCCAGGATACTGAACAATGGACAGTAATTTTCAGATTTTATAGGTTGATACCATTTAATTCTTAGAGTTATTTTCACTTATTGTATGGAAGAGTTTATTATTCATGAAATATAAACAAGTGGTACTTGTATTATTTACAAGCATTGAGTGTCTTCAGATATGTAGAAAAGTGAGTAGCAATGTGGCATTATCATGGTAAGATGCATTCCTCATTATTAAGGAAACAATTTTAACAAATTTCTAATTTCTGCTTGACAAACAGAAGATTATCTATACTCACTGATACTGAATGATTAGGGAACCATCTAGAAGATGAAACTTTAGTAACTCTTCCTATATGATGCCTACTTTTGTTTACAGCATATTTTAGTTTCTGCCTTTTCCTCTAAGACCATTATTACACTGTATTATATTTACAAATAACTTTAGCAAAGTTTCATTTTTAAATTCATGTTAATATGTTAATTTTTGTATTTAAAAGTCTTGCCTTATATAAAAATGTGCTTAATCATTTTCTAGTATTTATATATTTATCACAGTCACTGATCTAAATTCATGTTTATTAATAACTTATAATTGGATAGGGAATTAGTGATATAGGGCATCATTGTACAACATGGAAAAATTTCATATATTTTATTAAACTTTCTCATGAGAAAATACATTATCATTGTTAGATCATTCAAGAAACTTCAATGAATTTTCTCATTTCAAATGTTTTGAGAATTCTTTTTTTATTTATTTATTTTTGAGAGTTCCAAGATGACTGTTAGGCGAGAACTGAGGGAAAGAAAGCTTACGGAAGTAGGAGATCCCAGCTGGATCAAGAACAGAAAGGGAGAATGAGGAATAACAGACCATGATAAATGAGAATTCTTTTTAAAAGTTCCTTAAATCAAGATCATTAATGGTACAACGCAACTAAAAAGCCCTTCTCTTTTGAGTTTGCTGCTTTGGGAATTAACTTGTAGTTTTGTCTTATTATAAATATCTGAAGATACAAAATAATAATGTTGTTTCTCACGTATGTTGTATTTCTATAACTATGTGATAATAATTAATATAAAATTATCAGTTTATGAAGCATTAAAATATCCCCTCATTTGAATATGTATTTGTCCTTATTGTAATTTTATTTTATTTTTATTTATACCAAGAAACATCCTAGCATAGTTTTTTTTTTGCAATTTGCAAGAATAAAACATTCATTCATTGATTTACAAAGTCTCACATAATATTTGCATCAATTTGATCTATATAACATTGACAATTGATGAAAAAAGAGCTCAAGACCACTTTTTACTAAGATCAAACATGGAGCAATCTGTCAAGATTTTTTTCAAATGCTATTAATCTGGAAAATGATCAATTACTGAAAGACATATACTCTTCCATTTCTGATGTTTATTATTTACATCTTAAAAGAACCACAGTGTAAATTCTGGATAAGTATACAAGTAGACTGCTTTTCTGAAGGATAGTCTATTGCTTTTATCTCAAGGAATGGGCTCGAGAGAATTATGCATCATGCTGAGGGTAGATGCACATCTGAAAATTCTAAGATGTAATTTATAATGCATTAGTGTGTTTCCATTGTGAATTACATTAATTTGCTGAAATAAAATGTTCAATCTATAACTAGTACTTCATTTGGCCTGTTAGTCTGATGTATGCAGGGCTGACTGTCAATTGTCAGGTGTACAATAAATACCAAGAGAAGAAACTCACCTTAGAAGTTTTGTTCACCTGTCACTTAGTGGAAGTCAAGCTTCACCAAATGGTTAGGCTAACAACTGAATATTTATACACCAAAATTGATAATTAAACCCCACTCACTGCCTTGGAGTGTCAATAGCAGATAAACCTTTTTTTTTATTTTTATTTTTTTTTCTTTTAGTGATAATAGATTTTTTTTCTCACATAAACATAGACTTACTAAACTGAAACCTGTAATATATATGCAGAGGGCCTGGTGAAATCCCATATAGGCCCTATGCTTGTAGTCAACCAAGCAAGACTGAAACCCAGCAGGGCAAATTTCAAATTCTGCATTTACATTCCTAATGTCAAATTACTCTTCAGATCTCTATTTTCACCTTTCTATCTTCAACATACTTCTTAAACTTTGACTCCTTCCACATCCATTCTGCAACTCTTCCTTGGCTAGTATCCCATTACGTTGGTATCAACATCTTGGTGTCTCCAACACAATCTAGGTATCACCTTCCCAACTTCACTTAATAATCTCTCCAGGCCCCCAGGAAGAGACTGCCTTTCAATTGCCTTGGCTCAACTGCTTTTCTTAACCACTGAGGAATTCCATAAACCCTCTCAATATTCTTAACTCTCAAGCTTACCAGCTATCAAATTCTTCTCCTTGCTTAAGCGGGAGCCCTGGGATGCTACTTCAGTTACATCTACACCAGCTTTCTACTGTTGATAACTTCCTTCCTGCTAAAGCGTTCCTTTAATTCTTTTCTCAGATCGGAAGCTTACCTGAGGGGGTTCTTGCCCTGAGGTTGCCATTTCCTTTATTCCATTTAGCATCAGACATTTCTTAAACTTTTATCCCCTTGATCCAGAATTTAACCATCAACTTTAAATTTTCTGATGTTCTTTTCTCCCCCTCAAACTTTTTTTTGTTTTTTTGTTTGTTTGTTTGTTTGTTTTTCGAGACGGGGTTTCTCTGTGTAGCTTTGCGCCTTCCCTGGATCTTGCTTGGTAGATCAGGCTGACCTCGAACTCACAAAGATCCGCCTGCCTCTGCCTCCCGAGTGCTGGGATTAAAGGCGTGCGCCACCACCGCCCGGCTTCTCCCCCTCAAACTAAACATTTTATATCTCTCTTTTCTATGCTTTCTCCTCTTCAATCAAGAGCTGCCAAAAACTGTCACTAATAACTGCCAGAGAAAAGTCAATAATAGGTTGTCTTGAAATTTCTGCTCACAAAGGACATTAATCCCAAACTCTTCACTGTAGACCCCACTAACTTTTAAGACAAAAACATCACAGGAAAAGTATCTATGTTAGCCAATAATATTCTTTCCATCTAAAACCTTGTGAGTTGGGTCTTCACATTCAACACCTGTACTAATAACTTCCATCCTTTTACTATGAAGGCCTACTATGGAGACTCTGGATTTGACATTAGATGTTAAATTTGGACCAAAAGTATCTAGGTGAATGTAAACAGCCCTGGCTGCACTAAACAGGTTGCAAAACCAAAAAGAAGTCAATGGGGGACACACCAGTGAGAAGACAGGTGTCAGGACCAGCAGGGGTATCAGTGGAGGGATCAGAGAAGATAGGGTTTGAATGTGGCTGGAATGTATTTCCTCCGTGTAAAACATTGCCAAAATTAAATTAGTTTTAAAAAGCAAGAGAATAGAAGACTGGTTACTAAGGTTTGGGATATGATATATTAGTAGATGTTGCTCAAAGTAGAAGAGAAACAGAATTTCTAATGTACTAAAAACCAGCATGTTTGATGAGAGTATCTTCTTTGTAAACTTACAGATCATAAATGAGTATATAAAATATGAATTTCTGTGTTCTTTATGCAGACTTCAATGTTGTTATTTTAATAAGCCATCTTTCTGAACTATTTTCAAATGTGCATATGTGTATATACAAATGTACCCATATACACACACAATGATGAATAGTAGCCACATTTATTTGAAAATGCAAGCTTAAAATGTATTGTTGTGTATGAACTCACACCCATGGTGATTTTAAACTCAGGAAGTGAATCTTCTCATGCTTAAAAAAATTAATTAATGAACTGAGTCAGTTCATTATCATTTATGATCTATCTTAGCTACACATTTTAATATTCTGTTTTTGTTGCTGAGCTATTTAGATACAGCCACTCAAGAATAATAAGTCATTTATTCCTCATTAACTGTTAGGATGGATGTAGATATTCATTACAGCCAGACAACAGACTCATTTAGCTGCATACAGTACATGATTATATACCACAGGAATGACTAGAATACAAATTATTTTGCACATAAGATCCCTTTACTTAAGCATTTTCCAATACCTCTGACATTACCCTCTGCAAATTTTCTTCCAGATAAACCATCCTGTACTTTTCTTTTAAGATTTCAAAAGGAATCAGAAAGAATACCATTTGTGGACAGTGGAAAGGGTATAATTTAGAAGGAAGGTTGTCTCTGAGATGGTGCACAACGATTCTGAAAATGTGCAGATGATCCCAAACTTTTCCTGCTTTAATTTTTTAAGCTCATCAACTTGTCCATAAACCAAATGTGCTCAGATGCACAAATAGTTACATTTACAGTTATAGTTAAATATTTTGAGCCTAGCATTAAATAAAGGAACTCCAAACTTTGCTTAAATAAATGAATATAATTTCAGTTGATTGAAAATAAGTTCAAAATGTCTACTTATCATTGATTTTCTAGGCTTAGAATTTATATATTATGAGTACATACAAAAATTAAATATTATTTAAAATTATTTGCTTTGCTATCTAATGGTCATTTTTCATCCTCAAGTTTTTTTATTCAAATTAATTTTTTAATGTGATATCCTAAGACTAAAGACAGTGTTGCAGTTATAAAATTAAACATGCTCTGGTGTGTCCTAACCTTTGTTGCATAAAAACATTTATAAAAGTGGCAACATATACAAAAATTAAATATTAAATATTAGAATGCTTGATATTTAGTATAATTAATGTACAGGTATTTTTTTAATCACTACAAAGGAATGATTCAGCAAGGTTCACAGCAGAAATGGGATTAGGCAAAAATGAAGATAAAATATGGAAGTAGAGATGTCAAACCAGTATATGCTATGTGGGCTCCTGGAGAAAGGAGAGTTTAGTGGGAGGAAAGAGGAGGGAAGTGGAAGGAGGAGGGGAGGGAAGAGGAGGGGAGGGAGGAGGGGAGGG